>NC_050579.1:218862273-219133113 GCF_011100635.1 Trichosurus vulpecula | reverse complement strand
CTCCAGGCTGCCTTGGGCTGGAGATCTGCCTCACACTGTCATTTTGTAGGTTCTGTAGCTCTAGAATTTGTTTAGAGTCATTTTTACAGGTATTTGGAGGGGTTTGGGGCAGGGGGCTCAAGCAAGTTCCTGCTTTTTCTCTGCCATCTTGGTTCCACCACCTTCACTTTCTGTACTCTGGTTCTAAAAGAACTGGGTGCTTTGCTATTAGGATTTCTTTTTTTAAATAGCACTTTAATTTTTTCCCCAAAGGCATGTCAAGACAATTTTAGCATTCATTTTTTACATTATTTTGAGTTCCAAATTTTTCTCCATCCTTCTCTCCTCGCCCCTCTTCCAAAAAATGGTAAGTAATTTGATATAGGTTATAATGTGCTGTCATGTAAAACATATTAGTCCCAGTTGTGAAGGAAGAAACAGATCAAAAGGAAAAATCATAAAAAGAATAAAGCAAGTGCAAAAAGTATGCTTTGACCTGCATCAGAGCCCAACAGTTCTTTATCAGGAGGTGGATAGCCTTTCCTTCCTGAGTCTTTTGTACTTGTCTTGAATCGTTGTGCTGCTGAGAAGAGCAGAGTCCTTCATAGATGATCATCACAAAAGGTTGATAACACTATGTATCATGTTTTCCAGCTTCTGCTCATTTCATTTTGCATCTGTTCATACAAGTCTTTCCAATTTTTTTCTGAAGTCTGCTTGTTCATCAATTCTTATTGTACAATAGTATTTCATTACATTCATATAACACAGCTTGTTCAGCTATTCCCCAATTTATGGTAATCCCATTCATTTCCAATTCTTTGCCACCATAAAAAGGGCTGCTATAAATATTATTTTCACATATAGGTCCTTTTCCCTCCTTTATGATATTCTTGGGATACAGACCTAATAGTGCTATTCTGGATCAAAGGGCATGCACAATTTTATAACCCTTTGGGCATAGTTTGAAATTGCTTTACAGAATGGTTGGATCAGTTTACAAATCCACCAACAGTGCATCAGTGTCCCAAATTTCCCACATCCTCCCCAATATTTTTTCATATTCCTTTTTTTAATCATATTAGCCAATCTGATAAATGTGAGGTAGAACCTCAGATTTGTTTTTATTTGATTTCTCTAATCAATTCTGCTTTAGAGCACTTCTTCAAATGTCTATAGTTTGTTTCTTCACCTAAAAACTGACTGTTCACATCCTTTGACCATTGATCCATTAAAAATGCCTTGTATTCTTAAAATTTGACTCAGTTCTCTATATATTTGAGAAATGAGGCCTTTCTGAGAAACATTGATTATTTCCATCTTTCTGCTTTCCTTCTAATCTTGGTTGCATTGGTTTCGTTTGTGCACAAACTTTTAAATTTCACATAATCAAAAAATCTATTTTACATTTCAGAATGCTCTCTATGTCTTGTTTGGTCATGAATTCTTCCCTCCTCCATAGATTTGACAGGTAGACTATTGTTTGCTCTTCTAATTTGCTTACAGTGTCACCCCTCTTATCTTAATCATATAGCCACTCTACTTCTTAGCCAATATGAGACAGTTTTGTTGATTACTGCTTTATAATATATTTTGAGATCTGTTATTGCTAGACCTCCTTCCATTTCATTTTTTGCCATTAATTCCCTTTATATTCTCTACCTTTTGTTTTTCCAGATGAATTATATTGTTATTTTTCCTAGCTCTATAAAATGATTTTATGTCAGTTTCATTGGTATGGCACTGAATAAGTAAATTAAAAATACATAAATTAGGCAGAATTATCAGTTTTTTAAAATATTGGCTGGGCCAACCCGTGAGCAATTGATATTTTTTCCATTTTTTTAGATTACTACTTTATTAAATGTGAGTTTATTTGTATGAAAAGGGATCTGTAATTCTGTTCCTATGGTTCTTGAGTTTTTCTTGGCAGGTGGACTGCCAAGTATTTTTTATTGTTCACAGGTATTTTAAATGGAATTTCTCTACCTCTTGTTTCTGGGCTTTGTTGGTCCTATATCTAATGGTGAGAAAAGTGGGACTTTTCACTGTTTTTTTTTTTCTCTTCGAGTGCTTCTTGAACACTAAGGCAATCATGTGCCTTCAATTGAGTCCTGCCTTTGTTTCAATCAAGGGTCTTTGATTGAATCAAGAGTCATTGATGACCTGCTTAAGTCACAGGAAAGCCTAAGTCACATAAGTTTGAATCACATGGTTGTGATTCAACCCTCTGACCCTGAAAAAGTGTATATGTACTCTAAGGTTAGTATTTTGCTTTGGGGCTCACTCATTCGAAGAATGTTCCTATGATTTGGCCAGACAAGACTCTGGGTAGCCCTTAAGGAACCCCCAACATGGAAAACCCAGATGTTGGTGCTTCTCTCTCTGGTTACTATGTATGTATTGCTATAGAAAGATGGTTAGAAGCCCTGTCTGCTGATTTGTATTATTTGCTCTGTTTACATAATTTCTGCTTGTAATTTCTGTATGTCTTTTCTCTGAAGTTCAGGGTGCTGACTTTTTCCCCTGAACTAAGTGAATGATATATATATGTTTAATTAAAGTGAGATTGTAAACCACTTAAAGTTGCTTTCCTTAGAAAAGCAGATCAAAGAACCTATGCTAGCAGCCCTCCTGTGTACTGATGTTGTTGTCTTACACCTCCACAATAGCTACTAGTAGCATTGTTGTTGCAATATAAAGAAAAGGTGATGATTCATGTGGGTTTATCTTATATCCTGCAACTTTGCTAAAATTGTAAATTGTTTAAAGTAGTTTTCAGTTGATCCTCTAGGGTTCTCTATGTATACCATCATATAATCTGTGAAGAGTGATGGTTTTATTTCATCATAACTTACTCATTAGGGAAAGGGGTCTATTGTTTTCTTTTTCTGTTTTAACTCTTCCTGGTTTAGGTATCAGCATCACACTTGATAGGATTCCTTCTTCACTTATTTTCACAAATAGTTTACATTTTATTGGAATTAATTGTTCTTAAATGTTTGGTAGAA
The DNA here is from genome assembly GCF_011100635.1 of Trichosurus vulpecula. Lineage (NCBI taxonomy): Eukaryota > Metazoa > Chordata > Mammalia > Diprotodontia > Phalangeridae > Trichosurus > Trichosurus vulpecula. The sequence goes on along the minus strand of NC_050579.1, from coordinate 219,130,123 downwards.
TTCACTTGTGAACTTATCTGGCCCTGGAGATTTTTTCTTAGCCCACTCATTAATGACATTCTTTTTCCTGATCTATTTGTTAATCTAGGTAATTTATATTTTCATAAATATTCATCAATGTCATTCAGATTGTCAGATTTATTGGCATATAATTGGGTGAAATATTTCCTAATGATTGCTTAATTTCTTTTTCATTTGTGGTGATTTCACTCTTAATTTTAATACTGGATATTTAGTTTGCTTCTTACTATTTAAAAAGTCAAATTAACCAATGGCTTATTTATCTCACTGTTTTTTTTTCACGAAATCTGCTTCCAGTTTTATTTATTAACTTGACTTTTTTTACTTCCAATTTTAATAACCTCACTTTTATTTTCAGAATTTCCAATTTGGTGTTCAATTGGGGATTTTTAATTGTTATATTTCTATTTTTAGTGCTTGTGCAATTCATTGATCTCTTTATTTTGTTACTATAAGAATGTACAGAAATTAATTTCCCCCTAAGTAGTGGTTTGGCTGCTTCCCATAAATTTTAGGATGCTGTCTCCCTATTGTCATTCTCTTTAATGAACTCATTTATTATTTCTTAAATTTTTACTTTGACCCACTTATTTTTTATTTAGGATTGGATTATTTATATTTAAATTAATTTTTTGGCAGGGCAATTGGGGTTAAGTAACTTGCCCAAGGTCACACAGCTAGTACATGTGTCAAGTGTCTGAGGTCGGATTTGAACTCAGGTACTTCTGACTCCAGGGCTGGTGCTGTACTCACTGCACCACCTAGCTGCCCCCTCAAGTAGTTTTTTTTTCACTTGATTCTCTAGGATTCTCTAAGAAAATCATCATACCATTTGCAAAGAGTGATAACTCAGTTTCTTCTTTGCCTATTCTAATTCCTTCAATTTCTTTTTCTTCCTTATTGCTAAAGCTGGCATTTCTAGCACCAAATTGAATAATAAGAATGATAATAGACATCCTTGTTTCACCCTTGATCTTATTGGGAATGCATCTAGCTTATTTCCATTACATCTAATGCTTGCTGATGGTTTCAGGTAGATCCTACTTATAATTTTAATATTTATTCATATGCTTTCTAGTGTTTTTAAAAAGAATGGGTGTTGTATTTTGTCAAAATCTTTTCCTACATCTATTGAGATAATCATATAGTTACTGCTGGTTTTGTTATTGATATGATCAATTATGCTGATAGTTTTCCCAATATTGAATCAGCCTTACATTCCTGGAATAAATTCTGCCTGCTCACAGTGTATTATTCTCATGATAAGTTGCTGCAGTCTTTTTGCTAATATTTTATTTAAATTTTTTTCATCAATATTCATTAGGGAAGTTGGTCTATAATTTTCTTTCTCTGTTTTGACTCTTCCTGTTTAGGAATTAGTACCATATTTGTGTCATAGAAAGAATTTGATAGGACTACTTCCTCACCTATTTTCCTAAATAGTCTATAAGGTATGGGAATTAATTATTCTTTAAATGTTTGATAAAATTCACATGTAAATCCACCTTGCCCTGGAGCTTTTTTCCTAGGGAGTTCATTGATGGCTTGCTCAATTTATTTTTCTGAGATGGCATTATTTAGGTATTTTACTACCCCTCTGTTAACCTGGGCAATTTATATTTCTGTAAATATTCATCCATTTCCTTAAAATTTTCAAACTTATGGGCATACAATTGGGCAAAATAATTCCTAAGTATTGTTTTAATTTCCTCTTCTTTGGAGGTGAATTTACCCTTTCATTTTTGATACTGGTAATTTGGTTTTCTTTCTTTTTTTTAATCAAATTGACCAATGTTTTATCAATTTTATTGTTTTTTCTCAAAACCAGCTCTTAGTTTTACTTACTGGTTTAATAGTTTTCTTGATTTCAATTTTATTTATCTCTCCTTTGGTTTTCCACATTTCTTATTTGGTATTTAATTGGGAATTTTCAATTTTTTTTTTCCTAGCTTTTTCAGTTGCATGTCCAATTCATTGATTTCCTTTATTTTATTCATGTAAGCATTTTGAGATATAAAACTTTCCCTAAGAACTGCTTTTGCTGCATCCCATAAGTTTTTGTATGTTGTCTCATTATTGTCATTCTCTTGAGTGAAGTTATTAATTGTTTCTATGATTTGTTCTTTTACCCACTCATTCTTTAGGATTAGATAATTTGTTTCCAATTAATTTTTAGTTTATCTTTCCATGATCCTTTATTATGAACAATTTTTATTGCATCATGATCTGAAAATGATGCATTGACAATTTCTGCCTTTCTGCACTGGATTGTGAGGTTTTTATACCCTAAGGGGTGCATAGTCAATTTTTTGTGTATGTGCCATGTACTGCTGATAAAAACGTATATGATTTTCTATCATTGAGTTTTCTCCAGAGGGCTATCGTATCTACCTTTTCAAAATTCTATTAACCTCCTTAACTTCTTTCTTGTTTATTTTGCAGTTAGATTTATCAAATTCAGAGAGGGGGAGCTTGAGGTCCCCCACTAGTATAGTTTTGCTGTCTATTTCTTCCTGTAGCTCCCTTAACTTCTCCTCTAAGAATTTATATGCTATACTACTTGGTGAATATATGTTAAGTAATGATACTACTTCATTGTCTACGGTGCCTCTTAGCAGGATATAGTTTCCTCCCTTATCTCTTTTAATTAGATCTATCTTTGCTTTAGCTTTGTCTGAGATTAGGATTGCTACTCCTGCTTTTATTTTACTTTAGCTAAATCTTAATATATTCTTCTCCAGCCTTTTACTTTTACCTCATCTGTATCCCCCTATTTCAAATGTGTTTCTTGTAAACAACATATTGTAGGATTATGTTTTTTAATGGAAGATTTTTTAATAATTAAATATATACACATATATGTGTATAGAAATATGTGTGTGTGTCTTCAAATATCCATATCTGTCTTTCTATCTATTTGTCTATCTCTTCTTAAAGTGAAGTTCTGCCATATCTCACCCCATTTGATTAAGTTCAGTGACTCCTTATTACATCCAGAATCAAATATAAAATACTCTGATTTTAATGGTCTTCACAAGTCCACCCTGCACTTTGACTTTCCAGCCTTCTTACACATTTCATCCCCCTATATAATTTGCAATCCAGTCACATTGGCCTCCATCTTACCCTTCATATAAGAAACTCCATTTATTGACTCTGGTCATTTTCCCTGATTTGATTATATTCCTGGAATAAATAGAATAATATTTTTCTCATCTCCATCTATTCTCTTACATGACTTCCTTCAAATCCCAGCTAAAATTTCACTTTTTTTTCAAGAAATCTTTCTCAGTCCCCCTTAGTATCAGTGTCTTGCTTCTGTGATTATCTTAAATTCATCCTGTATATAACTTGGTACACAGCCATTTACATGCTGCCTCCCATATTATATTTATACTGTTAAATCTAAACACTGAAGTAAGACTTTTGGAACTCAATCTACTGAGAGGTACCTTAGGTTAGTGGTTATTGTTGTTTTATGTTTGTTTGTTTGCTGCATCTCCAAGGCTTAAAGTAATATTTAGTTTGAATTGTTGACTCTTCTTGACTTTTAAACATCTAGACCCGGTTGTCACAAAGACAACTTAAACTTAAAATATCCAGAACAGAACTTATAACTTTTCTTTCTTCTGAACTTTCTTATTACTGTCATGGGCACCACCATCTTCTGTCACCCTGGCTTATAATTTAGGGGTCAGCCTTGATTTCTGATTTACCTTCAAACTACTTATCCAATCTTTCAAATTCCTATAAGCTGTACCTTTCAAATATCCCTTGTATATAGTTCTTCATCTCCTCAAATATTGCATAACTTTAGTATAATCTGCCATAATCTCATGCCTCATCTAATGCAATAGCCTTCTGTTTAGTCTCCCTGCCCAAGCCTCTCCTTAATCCAATTCACCCTCATCTCAGCTGCCAAAGTGATCTTCCTCAAATAAAGGTCTAACCATGTCATCACCACTCTATACTCAATAAATGTCAGTGGCTTCCTCCAAAATTACCTCAGATTTACTCTGTATTCATTTTGTATTTACATAGTTGTTAGGTGTTGTTTCCACTATTAAGATGTAAGTGTCTTGAAGACAGGATTTTTCTGGCCTTTCTTTATAACCCTAATGCTTACTATAGTTTCTGGAATATCATAAGTGCTTAATGCATGCTTAACTGACTTAATTTGCTTTGCTCCAGATACACATCCCAGGACTAATGTTTAGAAATTAAAAGGACACAGGTTCAGCTTCTTCCTACATTACTGACATGCTTTTTAATCAGATGTTACTTTTTTATTAGGGCAGTTATTGTAGTGGAGGCCTCAGGTCATTGATAGAAGGTTGCTTTCAGCACTCTGTGAATCTGTGAAATAACTTCTTGGCCGTTACAAAAACTTCACTCTCAGAATTAATGAATGAGATGTATATCCTATTGAGTTGTGAAACTTCAAGACAGTGAAAGTAATAAAAAATAGATCTAAAGAGGAATTATTTTGCATTTTAGAACATGATAAAAGACATAGTGAAGATTTTATCCAGTAGATTTTATTGCCAAACATAAAATTATAGAAGATGAATAGTTCATATATTAGAGATCTGAATGTTCCTTGCTTTCTCGCTTTCTTATTCAAAGGATTCTTAAATTTTATCCAAGTCAAGTGGTCTCCCAAAATGGACTATTGTGCATTGATCCATTGGGAGTTGAGAACTTTAGAGAATTTTATAACATACTTAGTTTTCTAAGCCTCCATCACTTTAAAGCTACGCAATGAAAGCCACAGAAAACTTTAATATAATCTGATTTTTGCCTCACCTAATTACATGCCATTGAAAAATCAAGTCTAAAACATATATCCTATCTTGTTATATTTTTGTATATAGGTTAATTTTCCTATATATTAAAAGAGACATGAATTACACTTCATACAGATCAGGGAGTGAATAATAGGATGTTAGCAGTTATACTTGGAAAATTACTTTTAAAAGCTCAGAAAAAATAATTAAAAGATAAGTATTATATCACATCAAGATACAATAAAGTCCAGTGAACTCCTACAATATTATGAACAGTCAAATTTTATGTCTGAAAATGTTAAAGGATTGCATTTCAAATCTTTAAAAGTCATTTTTCTCACACATTTGTGATGGAGTTATTATTTGTAGCTTGTGTTTATGGAGTTCATGCTAGTCACCATTAATTAGAGTCTTGATCAGTGCACAAAATACTAAATATTGACCTTGAAGCATTAACTATATTCAATCAATCAATAAGCCTTTATTTAGCAGCTGCTATGTGACAGGCACTGTGCTAAGCACTAGTGATACAAAAAGAGGCAAATAAAACCCAGTACTTTCTCTCAAGGAGCTTAAAATCTACTGAGGGTCAAAACATGCAAACAAGTATATAGAAAGCAATATATATACAGGATTAATAGGAGATAATTGGCAGAGGGAAGGCATTAGCATCAAGAGAGGTTAGGGAAAGCTTTCTGTAAATTGCAGGATATTAGTTGTCATTTAAAGGAAGCCAGAGAAGTCAGCAGTCTTACTAGAGGAGGAAGGACATTTCCAGGCATAGGAGAGAATGAAAGAAAATGCCAAGAGACAATTTATTAATAATAGTTTTTTTTTAACAATCCACAATTATCTATTTGACTCATAGGCAGAACAAAATTTAACGGCCAAATAAGGGATGGAAAAGATCACAAAAGATAAAATGGATGATTTTGATTGCATATTTTTACATGAACAAATTCAATGCAGCTAACATTTAAAAAAGAAACATTAAACTGGGAGTATATGTTTGTAGCAAGTTTCTCTAATAACGATTTCGCTTCCAATACATACATACATACATACATATATATATATATATATATATATATACACATACACACACACACACACGCACACACACACACACACACATATATATATATATATATATATATATATATATATATATATGGAACTAACACAAATTTATATGAATCAGAGCCATTTTCTAATTGATAAAAGGTTAGAAGATATAAACAAAAGTTCTCAAGGGAAGAAACTTAGGCTATCCTTAGACTTATTTAAAGTTTATCCATAATTAATGACATTCAGAAAAATGCAAACAAAAGCAAATCTGAGATTCAACTCATACTCATAAAATTATCAGATGTGCCAAAATAGAAAATGACAAATATTTGTAAGCTCAAGGAGCATCACATATAGCAACAAGCTATTGGTGGAGCTGTGAATGGTTATAATAAATGCAGGAAGCAATTTGTTACTATATATACAAAAAGTTACTATACAATGCATGCCCTTTGACTTAGCTATGCCAATGCTAAGTATATACCACAAAGCAATAAAAGAAGTAGGAAAAGTTCTTTTTCTGATGACAAAATCAAAAAATAACATGATGTAATGAATGACAAAACAGATTTGGGTATATGAATGTGATAGAATATTGTCTTCTTGGAACATATATCAAAGATATTATAGAGAATCTTATAAGACTTTTTAAAAATAATTTGCTTTATTTTAACATTTGTTTATAAAATTTGAGTTCCAAATTTTTGAACTCCCTCTACTATCTCCCCTAACAACCACTAAGAAGGCAAGCAATGCATCCATTATATATTTGAAGTCATGCAAAATATATTCCCATAATTCCATATTTCAAAGAAGCAGTAAAAATAAAGTAATTGAAAAACTATATTTCAATCTGAATTTACAGTTCATCAGTTCTCTCTTTGGATATAGATATAGCATTTTACTTCATGAGTCATTTGGAGTTGTCTTGGATCATTGTAGTGATTAGAGTAGCTAAGTCTTTAGAGTTCATTATCTTTAAAATATTCTTATTACTGTGAACAATGTTCTTTTAGTTCTGCTCACTTCACTTTGCATCAGTTCATTTGTGTCCCCCAGTTTATTTTTCTGACAATATACTGCTTATCATTTATTAAAACAACAGTTTTCCATTGCAATAATTTATGACGGCTTGCTCAACCATTCCCCAATCGATGGCCATCCCCTCAATTTCCAATTTTCTGCATCTGTGTTGAACTAATGGAAAAAAAATACCAACAGCCTGAGGGAATAAATTTCTGGGTAATTAATAATCAATTTATTAATTAGATTAACTAATAATCAATAAATTGGTGGTCAGTGCTTTCTCTTAGTAATCAAAGATGAAACCATGGAGATAGTGAATGGTTTAAATATCTTTAGAAAATGGGGAACCCCACATGTGAAAATCACCCTGATTGGCGAGTAATTAATGAGGAGATAGGCTAATGGTTTTCAAGCTCTTCTTGCTGAGAACATGGCTTAATCATGAGATTCAGCAACCTTTAGCAATCTAGACAGGGAAATCCATCTCCATCCAGAGCAGTCTAGACAGTTTTCTCCTTCATGAGCTGGGCCACCTGAAATTCCAATGGAGGGGTGCAAGGACATGGCCTTATTAAGGCAGGGCAAGAATTCACCTAGATTAGATTATATTTACACTTCAAACAGAAGTAAGGCCTCTTACTTGGGTGACATCCTGTACAAAATTGAGAAGCATGTACTCCAAGGATTAGGGCAATCTCCTCCACCAGCAATACCCTTCAGAGACTTGCTGACTGAGCTACAGGGGCTGGTTCCTTAATGAGGAAATGAAAAGCCTGGATCCTGATTAACAAGTTATAAATGTAATAGAAAATTATAATTTCTCTCATCTAGTAGTGATATTGCTGGGTCAAAGAGTAGGAACAATTTTATAGCCCTTTGAGCAGATTATTCTCCAGACTGGTTAGACTGGTTCACAACTCCAACCATAGTGTATGTGTTGTTGTTGTTTAGTCATTTCTGTCATGTCTTATTCTACATAACCCCATTTGGGGTTTTCTTGGCAAAGATATTAAAGATGTTTGCCATTTCCTTCTTCAGCTCATTTACAGATGAAGAAACTGAGGCAAACAGTGTTAAGTGACTTGGCCAAGGTCACACAGCTAGTGAGTGTCTGAGGCCAGATTTGAACTCAGGTTACCTTGAACCCAGTCCTGACACTATCAACTATGTCACCTAGCTAGCCTTCATTCCCTCCAGCATTTGCCATTTTCCTTTTCTGTCATGACAGCCAAAATGATAGATGTGAGGTGGTATCTGAAAGATTTTGTTTTAATTTGCATTTCTCTAATCAGTGATGTAGAGCATTTTTTCATATGATTATTGACACCTTTGATTTTTTTCTTCTGTAAACTGCCTGTTCATATCCTTTGACTATTTATCAATTGGACAATGGCTCTTATTTGGATAAATTTGCCTGAGTTTCCTAGATATTTGAAAAATAATGTCCTTATCAGGGAAATACACCTTTTTAAGTTTCCTGCTTTCCTTCTAATCTTGACTGCCCTGATTCTGTTTTTGCAAAAACCGTTTTGATTTAATGTAATCAAAATTATCGATTTTACCATGTGATCCATTCTGTCTTTTGTTTGGTCATAAAATCTTCCCATATCCATAGATCCAACAGGTACATTTTTCCATGCTACATTAATTTGCTTTTGATATCACCCTTCAATTTAAATCATGTACCAATTTTGATCTTATCTTGATATACTGTGTGAGATATTTGTCTATGCCTAGTTTCTGCCAAACTGCTTTCCAGGTTTCCTAGCAATTTTTGTCAAAAGGTGAGTTCTCAGGTCCTCTCTGCCTTACTGTATTATACCATTTGTTGGGAATAAATGAGCTCTTCCCTTTGACGTTTCTAAGCAGAGAAACTTTAGGATTTCAACATCAAACAACAGATATTATAATCAGTTGAATTAGATTCAAAAGGCCTTTAGCTATGAAGGAAAACCAAATTGAGTGGTCCAGGTCTATTACTTAAGTGGAAGAAAACAAAGAAGATATGAGACTAAGAAATTCTGAAAACACAATGTGATCCATGCACTTCATCAAAACATTTCCTGCAGAGTTTGACACTTTATTCAATCAAAATTGATTGAACTTTAACAAAAGGAAAATGTCCAAGTCATTTCTTCAAAAGAAATTAGAGGTCAATAGGGTATTTGAAACTTGACCACTCTAAATGAAAAAAAGATATAAGGGCAGCCAGGTGGCACAGTGAGTAGAGCACTCACCCTGGAATCAGGAGAACTTCTATTCAAATCTGGCCTTAGACCCTTGACACACTTACTAGCTGTGTGACCTTGGGCAAGTCACTTAACCCCAATTGCCTTGCCCTCCCTCTCCAAAAAAGAAAGTATATGAATAATTACAGTACATGAAACCAGTAATACCTATCTCCCTCAAAAACCTTATTAAAAGCTTCTTTTTCATGATCCTGGAACAAGATAAGTTTATTTTAAAAATCTTGTATTAGTTGACAATCAAAGAAGGAAGAAGAGAGACTGGGGCAAAAATATTCAAGAGAATAAAATGGAATAACCTTCCATGGAATAAAACACATGTTACTGCTTAAATGCTTTTTTTTTTCAAATGAAGTGGTTAAGTTAGAAGAAAATTATTCAAGCAAGATAAATAGAAGCAAAGTTATATGAGGAAGTTGGAGATACACTCCAATTTTTTCTGAATTTGAGTAAAGAGGAGAAAAATTAATTTCTTTGGTCTTTGACTTCTGTCTGGTAGAGTAAAATAACAATGCTTAAGGGAAAGATTCTTGGGTAGGGAAGTAGGACACATTCCTCATCCTAGGCACGTGTATTGTGTGATGGGAGCAGAGAGATGTTAAAATGCATTCACAAAGAAAGGACGGGGGAGTGAATGGGCCCTTTGTGGAAATGGATAATGTAGAATACCCTTTTAACAAGGGCTATACATTCCAAGATGGCATGCTACCCCACAAGTGGAAATGTATGATAACCTGGGAGATCAGGGTGAGAAAATGGGTGATATATACTTTTCTTTTCTTTGACAAATGATGGATATAAGAGCTTGCAGTAAGAACAGGATTTGTGACATCATACTACACAAATTCCCCAAACCAACAAATGAATAAATATGTACGTTTACATAGATATATGTGTGTATATAAAATTCAGAGTTTTCACCAACCTAATCTTAGGAAATCAATTGAGCAAACCATGACTAAAATATCATGGAAAAACTTTTTGTCCAGATAGATTTGAAAATTATTTTCAACATATATTTATATAGCAATTAATATCTTTTACAAAAATCAATTTTCAATAACTGAGTAATAAATAATTCTACTAAATGGCATTTATGACAATTGTGGACCTGATGGCCAAACTAAGGGAGGGGAATGATTAATTGGAAATGATAAAAAGCAGAGAAAGTGAAATTTTGAAAAATCATTTAATGTAGTTGATTTAAAAATATTTTGTAAAAATGTAAGAAAGAGAAAATAGCAGTATAGTAGAGCCACAACTCATTCAATATATACCCACAAACCAAGAAAGAAAGAATGTGTCAATATTAGGAAAACCACATAATTTACGATTACCATAAAAGGCAGCATGGGTCAGTGGATAGAGAGTTAACCTTAAAATTAGGAGTACCTAGTTTCAAATACCATTGCTGACAGAAGCCAAATGCTCCTAGACAAACCTCTTATGCTCTCAGTATTTTCAGCAATTCTCTGACTATAAATTGCGGAAGACATTTTGAATTTATTTGGTGAAAGAAGTGACTAGGAAATTCTGGATTCATTCCATATCCTTAAACGTTATGCTGCATGATTATACCAAGAGGCAAAACAAAAGCCTTCTACAAAATACAGTATTATGTTATGCTGGCAAAATGCTAAATATCATAGATACATCATGGTCCTTCTTTAATATGATAAAATTACATATTTTAAAATTGAGCTATTTTGTGCAACAGTGAATTACTATCATATTTCCTATGAAGTACAAAGTTAAAGAAATCATATCATCTCTCATAATAACTATTTGACATGACATAATTTGAAATGTTCCTTGTAACAATAATTTAACAAAGAGAGAATTTAAAGGTATAAACACTAACAAAGATAAGTAAAAATTATCCCTATATTGAAATGATATTATGCTCTATTTATAATAGATTAAGAATAAGTGCAGAAATAAATAGAGTCCATTGATGGTTTTAGCAAAGCTTTTCTATTCAGTTTTAACAAAAGTAGCAGAGAAATATTTTAAGAGAAATGTCATTAAAAATAGCTACAGAATATCTATATTATATGGCAGTTAACCTATCAAGACAAAATCCAGACTACATAAATAAAACCACAAAAACTCTTTGCAGAAGTAAAGGGAGAAAAATAAATGGAGAGTTATTCATTACACAAGGAATTGACACTGATAGGCCACATCAATATGATATAATTATCTATACTACCTCCATTGCTTTAGAAGTTTATATCTGTACTGATCATACTACCAAAAGTTTGCCTTTTGTGACTATAAAAATGATAAGATTCACTTTGTAGGCTGAAGAAATTTTAGAACCTCAATGAAAATAGTAAAAATTTAGAAATTATGGGACCTGGAATTTCAAATTTTATATCAAACTATGCTCTAAAGCAATGATCATTGAAAGGATTTGGTACTAGCTAAAAAGAGAGAAAGTCAATCAGTAGAACAAACTATATACACATGGACCAGAAGTATTTGAATATAGCAGTCCACCGTACCTGCAAAAGGATACCAGATAAAATAAAATAGTCACATTATTTAAAAACATAGAGATTAGAATTACAGAAAGTGACATTCACAATGTCAAATGTCACAGGTATAATCAAATAGCATAAAAGAAATTACAAAAAAAGACATATAAAATTTTGATTCATTAAAAGTGAAAAGATTTTGTAGAAACAAAATCAATTCTGCTAATAATGGCTGAATGATGAAAAATCTTTGCAATGAATGTCTCTGAGTCTGGTAGCCAAAATTTGTTAGGAATTGAAGCATATATAGCAACAAAGACCATTTTCTGATAGATAAGCTGTCAAACAATATTGTCAATGAACATATGAAAGATAGTTCTAATTAATTAAGAAAAAATATGAATTAAAACAGCTTTCAAATGTTATCTGACAGCTCTCAACATGGAAATGGTGATATGAAATCATAATAGTCAATACTGAAAATTAGTTAAAATAGTATAGTAATGTTTGAGGGAAGAAAAGCATATTAACATACTATTGTAGCTATTTAAAAAATTCTAGAAAATATTTCATAATATAAAATAAAAAGTTATTAATCTGTTTATACTTTTGATTTGATGATCTATTCACTGGGAATATATTCCAAAGAAGTCAAAGAAAAAGGAAAAGGTCCCTCATATGTCAAAATATTTGTACAGTACTTTATATTATAGTCAAAACTCAGAAACAAATTAATCCCAATAGATTTCAAAATAGTCCAAAAAGTTTTGGTATGTTAATATAATGGAAAATTATTACATATAAGTAACAAAAATATAAGTAATTCAGAGCAAATTGACTTAACTTTTATAAACTGAGGCACAATAAAATGAATAGAACTAGAATTAGATGACTATAATAATATAAAGAAAACACCTTTCAAAGGCAATTGATTCCTGGTTAACTGTCATAATAAATCTTGGTCCAAACGAATCTATAATGAAACACACATCTCTCCTCTCAATAAAGAGATAAGAGACCATAGATGTACAATGTGATATATGTTGTCAGATATAGTTTGCTACGTTGGTTGATTTTGCTTAAATATTTTTTTCTTTATTGCTAGGGAATATTCAGTGAGTGAATAGTTAAGGAGAAATTTCTGTGGAATAAAGACAGAAATAATTTAAAATAAACTTGACAAAAGTGAAATTATGAAGAGGGACATAAAATTACTGGGTAAAATATATTTTAATTTAGTAAGCTCCCCCAAAATGCAACTCATTTTTGATTTATTCATAACTTTTCAGGACTATATTCTATAAAATAAAATATATATCTAGCAAAAAGGATATAGCCAACTGTAACCAACAGGGGTTTATGGTACTTCTCCCTGGCTAAGAGATTGTACCAAGTTCATCTCTAGGGAAAAATTACTTCACAGTGGATTGGTCTTCCCACGCATACATTCTTTGCCTCATCGTTATCATCCTTGCTTCTCTGGGGACAATGTAATTTTTGACCCTTGTCTCGGTTTTGCCTCAAGAGAGGTTAATAATAGAAATATGCATAAAGATTAATCATGTACAGGACAAGTGATTTATTTCTGCTCGAAAAAGGAAGGATATCTGTAAGAGAACCATAGCATACATCACAGGAATATAGGGACAGAATTCAATAACTCACTTATTACTACCAGTCAGTTAAAATAACAAAATTCAAGGCTTAACACAGTGTCTGACACATAGTGGGGACTAAATAAATATTTGTTAACTGACTGATTTTTTTCTCATTAGCTATGTTAGATTTTCTGACCTGATTGTCACATCAGTCAGTGAGCTTTACCTTTATAGTGGTTGCTATCTGATCCTAACTCCTGCTTTGGCACCAGCTCTCTCCTTCTGCTGCTTGGGCTCTGTCTCTTGTTCAAGATTAAACTGTTCAGTGCAGACGGATGCTCCTGAAATCAAACTTTGCCTCCACAATATTACTGGCTTACTGCCTTAATTGTTGGTAGGAGATACCAGGCCTTAAGGAATTTCAACCTCTCACAAGGCCCTATAATAAAGGAAAGAAGAAACAAAAAAGGAGGCAGTCTTATTCTAGTAACCAATTTACAAAGGCAACACATGGCCTAATGGCTTCTGCCAAAGCACGTAATATCAGGTAACAGCCTTATCTCTCACCTGACCATTTGCACAACTCAGAGACACTTTGAAGCCTGAAAAGAAAAAAAAAAGAATTGAGGGACAGTTCAGCCATTTGACATGCCCATGGAATTCCAGCTCAATTGCCAATCGGGAGACTCAACTCAAAACTGAGTCATATATAGATGGAATCCAACCCACCAGAACTACGTGGTCCACCAGGATAGAGCAGAGCACACAAGGTAGGGGATAAGTTCCATGATTTAAAAAAAAGCAGATTCTATCTGTGAATTTTGAGGGGAGGAGCAGGTTTGGAGGAGGGAGACGGAAAGGGTGTGTGTGTGTGTGTGTGTGTGTGTGTACACACATACATATACATATATGCACACATATGCAAATATGTATAGTTATGTATATATGTGTTACGTATATGTGTATCTGTACATATATGTGTGTGTCTCTGTGTGTGTACACACACATGCATCAATATGTATAGTATAGGCATAAAGTTAAAGGGATCATCATAGGTCATCTAGTCCAAAACTCTCTTTCTACATATTAGGAAAGGAAACTAAAATATAGAAAGATTTATTAATTTGCCCAAGGCCATACAGTTAATGACAGGGCCAGATAATTTAAACCTACATTCTCTGAATCCAAATGTGAAACTCCTTCCACTGTACCACAATGCCTCTATTCCCTCTACTGCCCAGGGAAAGAGATGCTTTCCACCCACTTTATTTTCTAAGCCTTTTAATTCCCTGGTTTAATGAAAAATGAATAGCTTTTATTAAACTAAGAAAGCTTTTTTGGTTAAAATCTCTATTAATCATTTCAGATAAATACGCAATGATGTATTACTGTGGCAGATATTTCTCCATGCTTGCTACTGTTAAATGAGATAGTGTGAACACTAATTACTAATATGTGGGAGGATGTAATAATGATGTTAAGGAAGGACAATATCACATCGTATTTTTTTTCATTTTTCTCATCATGGTTCTTTATTTCCATGTTTCTTGTATCACCATAGTTATCCCAAGTACCTCTCTCTCTATTCCTCCCAAAGAGCCATCCTATTTGACAAATAGTATTTTTAGAGGACAAAAGGTCAACACAACTGATATATTGAAAAAGTCTGAAAACATGCAATGCATCTGTGGACCTGCCACCTCCATGAAAGGGTAGGCCAGAAGGGTATTCTCTCTTCATTTGAATCCTGCTTGATCCTCACAATTTTTTTACCTTTATTTTTGATTTTTTGGCGTATAGTCATTCTTTTGATTTATATTGTTGCAGTCCTTATGTGCACTATTTTCTTGACTCTGTTTACTTCACTCTGAATCAGTTCATGTAGATGATTCCATGGTTCTCTATATTCATTGCACACATCTTTTCTTTCAGCACAGTAAGATTACATTATATTCAAGTACCACAATTTGTTTATCCATTTTCCAATAATTAAAATTTACTTTATCTCTAATTCATAGCTATCATGATGCCAAAAAAGTGGAGTTTTAAATATTTTGGTAAAATAAAAGTGATACTATAAATTTTGGTAATATTTTGCCAAAAGGTATGGATGTAAATATTTTGGAGTATAATTTTTTAATCAACAGCTTCTTTGGGGTATAATCCCCATAATAGAGTCTCTGGTTTAATGACTATGGGCATTGTGATTATTTTATTTACTTAATTATAAATTGCTTTCCAAAATGGTGGCACCACTTCATAGCTCCACCAACAATATATTAATAAGATTAGTGTGCCTATCTTCCCACCGACGCTTCAATGTTAATTGTTGCCATTTTTGTCAATTTGTTGGGTGTGAGGTCGAAACTCAAGGTGGTTTTGATTTTCATTTCTCTTGTTATTAATCTGGAGCTTTTCATATTGTTATGAATACTTTGTCATTTTTTTTGAGAACTGTTTCTTCATATCCTTTGAAACATTTTTTAGAATAATTGGATACAAAGATTGTTTTTTCCATTTGACCACTTATCCTACATGCATTAATATTACCTGTGGAGAAGCCTTTTAGTTTTATGTAATTAATTTGTCTCTTATCTTTTGTAATTGCCTCTATCTCTTATTCAATTAAGAATGTGTTTCCTACCCATAGGTAAGAGAGGTATATGATTTCTTTTTATCTAAAATTTTTTGTTTTCTTTTGTATAGTATGATCTTTAATAGTAATCACATATCCATTTAGAATATCTTGTGGAATATAGTGTGTGTTGATTTAAGCCTAATTTATACCAGACTGCTTTTAGTTTTTTCCTGTAGTTTTTTTTTTTTATAGATATGTAGCTCCCTGCCTCCCCAGGTAATTTGTGTTTTTAGTTTCATCAAACATTCAGTTATTAAATTGTTGTTCATTCAATCTTGATTGATTCCTTCTTACCTCATAGATCATAGCAAACAGTACTTCCTATTCCTATCCTCCACTATATCCCAAAGTCTGTTCAAGGTCATGTTCATTGCTTGCATGACACTATCTATCCATTTCATCCTTTGCCATCCCCTTCTGCTTTAGCTTTCAATCTTTCCCCAAATCAGGGTTGGTTTGTTACTTTTTCCCCCCAATGAATACTGTCTTCATTAAGCTTCAGTACTTCAGTATTTGTCCTTCAAAATGGGTAGTCTGAATTAATTTGTTTAAGTATTGACTGATTTGATGCCCTTGCTTTCCAAGGGGTTCTCAAAAATGTTCTTTAGCACCAAATTTTGAAAGCATTGTTTCTTCAGTGCTCAGTTTTACTTATAGTCCAACTCTTACAGCTATAAATCATTATTGGAAAAACTATAGATTTTCCTATGTGGACCTTTGTAAACAAGGTGATGTCTCTGCTTTTTAGTATGCTGTACAGATTTGACATAGTTTTTTTTTTTTTCTTAAGGAGCAAGAGTCATGAAATTACATGGCGGCAATTACACGGCATGATCTGTCAGCCCAAGAATATAAAATCTGACACCACCATTTTTTTCTCCCTCTATTTGTCAAGAAGGGATGGGACCAGTTGCAATAATCCTAGTTCTTTTTAATGTTAAGTTCCAAGCCAGCTTTTACACTCTCCTCTTTTACCCTTGCCAAGAGTTTTCTTATTTTTGTTTTCACTTTCTGCCTTCAGAATTGTATCATCTGCATATCTGCATATTGATATTTCTCCCAGCAACCTTAACTCTGGGTTTTGATTAGTCCAGCCTGATATTTCACATGGTGTATTCTGCATATAAATTAAACAAGGTGACAATATGCAATTTTGTTCTACTCTTTCCCAATCTTAAACCAATAAGTTTCAGTTTTGGTTCTAACTGTACCTTCTCAACCCACATACAGGTTCTGCAGCAGATGAATATGATAATCTGGTACTCTCAGCTCTTGCAACATTTTGTTGTGATCCACACAGTCAAAGCCTTTAATGTAGTATTGAGTTCTATTGTTTCTAAATGTCTACTCTGTGCCATTGATTTATCTCTCTATTCTTTAACCAATACAGGATGGTTTTTAGTAAATGATGTTTTATTTTAAAAAATTGAGCTCTAGAAGTGTTATTCCTTATTTGTATCTAGGTTTTATCACTTTTAATTTTCTAGATCTTTATTTATGAAATGAATTTTGTTTCACAATTTTTTTGGTGTAGCATCAAAAGGGTAAAATAATTTTGGCACTATTTTATTTTTTATTATCTTGGCATAATCTATCTATAAATACTGAATTTTCTTCCAACTATATTAGTTGTTCTTCATATCATTAAGGATAACTTTGTAGATGAATTTATGTAATTTGTGTGCTTTGAGAGATTCATTTCCAGATGTCACACATTTTGCAACTATTTGGGATTTCCATTTCCAGTTTTTGTGTTTTCATATTATTGTTATTATATTATATAAAATGGTAATGGTTTTGAAAAATTTATTTTGTAGTCTGCAATTTTGCTGAAGATATTGTCTCAATATTTTACTGATTCTTTAGGATTTCCCTGAAATCCGTCATATTGTTAGCTAACAGGGAGAGCTTTACCTCCTATATCCTTCATTTCTTACTTTTATCTAATTGAAATTGCTGTCATTTTTGGAATTATATTAAATAATAGCAGTAAGAGTGGGCACCACAGTATACTCTCATATTTGTTGGAAAAATGTCTAGTGTAATCTTGCTTATCATACTTCTAGGAATTGGATTTTTAAAAAGATATTGATAAGGTTCCTCTATGCTAGATTGTAGTGATTCTAGTATAAAAGAGTGCTGTGCTTTGTCAAAAAGCTTTCTCTGAATCTATTGAAATAGTTGTACCATTTTTGGTTATTTGGGGTTTTAATGTTGATTATTTTGTTGATATTTCAATCAACAAATATATTGATTGTTTTCCTAATGTGAACAATCATTGAATCCCTGGTATAAACCTTACTTGATCACAATGAATGATTTCCTGAAAAAATTGCTGAAGTTTATTCGATAAGATTTTCTTTAAAATTTTTGAGTCAATGCTCATTAATGATATTGGATTACAGTTTCTTTAATATAATATTTTCTGGAAAGAAGGAATCAAGATTGTGGAGAAAAGGGAGCTATTCACTTGAACTCTCCCAAAACCCTTCTGAACACCTTTAAATAATACCATCAATTCCTGAAGCAGCAGAGTCCACAAAGGATTGCCTGGTGAAATAATTTTACAGCCAAAGACAACATAGTAGGGGCAATAAAGTTCTGTCACACTTTGGTAAGAGGGGAGCATGGTCCAACACAGGCTGTGCCAGTACAAAACAGGCTCCAGGAAATCAGGAGCTGGCCTCAGGAGCTATTAAATCTGCAGTGGCAGCAGTAGCTTCCAGAGCTCTCTGCCCATAGATAGTAATAAGGTCAAGCAATTGATCGGAAGGAGATTACAGGTGTCTTTTTACTGGCAATGGGGACAGGACTCAGCAGGTTTGCCAATACGCAGATCTGGGGCACAGTCTTAGGTAGCAGTCCCAGGGCAAGGAGAAATGCTAGAACACTAGAGCTTGTGGGCCACAGTGGAACAGGGACCCTTGTCAGAGTTCCAGGGCAGAAAAGAGTGCTTGAGTCCACTCACAGACCAGAATATTGGCAAAGAGAGTAGTACACACACTTCTACTTAGATCATACCACTTTGGAAGAACTGAAAACTTACAGGTCTCTAGAAGTATCTCTGAAAAGAACTGTACAAAAACAATGAAGCTTGAGACAGTGAACCCTTCACCCTGGAAGCAAAGCCTCAATTTAACAAAGAATTAAAAGTCAAGAAATAGACTGAAAAACTCAGCAAAGAACAGAAAAAATTTTCTGACAACAAACAATTACTGTGGTGAAAAGGAAGATAAAAACACACACTCTGAAGAAGATAACAAAGTCAAAGCTCCTACATCCAAAGCCTCCCAGGAAAACATTGGTCTCAGGCCATGGAAGAGCTCAAAAAGGATTTTTTAAATGAAGAAAGAGAGGTAGAACAAAAATTGGGAAGAGAAATGAAGGTGATGCAAAAAATCATGAAAAAGAGCCAGCAGCCTTGGTAAAGGAGGCACCGAAAACACTGAAGAAAATAACACCTTAAAAAACAGACTAAGCCAAGTGGCAAAAGAGGTACAACAAACCAATGAGAAGAATGCCTCAAAAAAGCAGAAATGGACACATAGAAAAGAGGAACAAAGATTCACTGAAGAAAAAAGAAATCCTTCAAAAGCAGAATTGGCCAAATAGAAAAGGAAGTACAAAAACTCACTGAAGAAAATAATTCCTTAAATATTAGAACTGAACAAACAAAGGCTAATGACTTCATGAGAAATCAAATAAAAATAAGACAAAACCAAAATAATGGAAAAGAAATAGAAGACAATGTGAAATATCTCATTGGACAGATAACTGACCCGGAAAATAGATCCAGGAGAAATACTTCAAAAATTATAGGACTACCAGAAAGCCATGATCAAAAAAGAGCCCAGACATCATCTTTCAAGAAAGTATCGACTTCCAGGGGTGGGGCCAAGATGGGGGCTGGAAAGCAGGGACTAGCGTGAGCTCCTTGCCGAGTACCTCCAAAAACCTATAAAAAATGGCTCTGAATCAATTCTAGAACTGCAGAACCCACAAAACAGCAGACGGAAGCAGGGCTCTGGCCACAGACAGCCTGGATGGTCTCTGGGTGAGGTCTATTCCACACAGAGCTGGGAGCTGGGAGTGGAGCAGAGCAGAGCCCAGCGTGAGCGGCTCAGACCAACCAGACCAGGAGCCGGGCGGAGTGGGCCCTAGCACCCTGAATCAGTGACCTGTGGCAGTTACCAGACTTCTCAACCCACAAACACCAAAGACAGTGCAGATGGTTAGTGAGAAGGAGTTAGTGGTTTGGCCGCCGCCCCTGGGGCAGCAGAGGTGGGTCAGCTATAGCTGCTGTTGCTTCTGGCCCGAGGCTCACCTGGTGGGAGGAATTAAGTGGCAGATCAAAGCAGGAGTGCACAGCCTGCTGAAGATCTAAGCCCAGTCCGGGTTGGGGGTTCTTGGGGAAGGAGGAGTGCTGGTGTGGCAGAGCTGGCACCTCCCCCCCCAAATGTGGAACATAGAACTCTTTAGTCTACAAGCAGTCATACCCCACTGAAAAACTCAATGGTCAAGTTAGTTGGGTGGGAATATGGCCAGGCAGCGAAAACACACCCAGATTCAGTCTCAGACTTTGGATTCTTTCTTTGGTGACAAAGAAGACCAAAACATACAGCCTAAAGAAGTCAACAAAGTGCAAGAGTCTACACCAAAAGCCTCCAAGAAAATCATGAACTGGTCCCAAGCCATGGAAGAGCTCAAAAAGGATTTGGAAAAGCAAGTTAGGGAAGTAGAGGAAAAATTGGGAAGAGAAATGAGAAGGATGCAAGAAAACCATGAAAAAGAAGTCAATGACTTGCTAAAGGAGGCCCAAAAAACACGGAAAAATACACTGAAGAAAACAACACCTTAAAAAAATAGACTAATTCAAATGGCGAAAGAGCTCCAAAAGCCAATGAGGAGAAGAATGCCTTCAAAGGCAGAATTAGCCAAAGAGAAAAGGAGCTCCAACAGACCACTGAAGAAAATACTACCTTAAAAATTAGATTGGAGCAAGTGGAAGCTAGTGACTTGATGAGAAATCAAGATATTATAAAAGAGAACCAAAGGAATGAAAAAAATTGAAGACAATGTGAAATATCTCATTGGAAAAACCACTGACCTGAAAAATAGATCCAGGAGAGAGAATTTAAAAATTATTGGACTACCTGAAAGCCATGATCAAAAAAAGAGCCTAGAAATCATCTTTCAAGAAATTATCAAGGAGAACTGCCCTGATATTCTAGAGCCACAGGGCAAAATAGAAATTGAAAGAATCCACTGATTGCCTCCTCAAATAGATCCCAAAAAGAAATCTCCTAGGAATATTGTTGCCAAATTCCAGAGCTCCCAGATCAAGGAGATAATACTGCAAGCAGCCAGAAAGAGACAATTTGAGTATGTGGAAACACAATCAGAATAACCCAAGATCTGGCAGCTTCTACATTAAGAGATCGAAGGGCTTGGAAGACTATATTCCGGAGGTCAATGGAGCTAGGATTAAAACCTAGAATCACCTACCCAGCAAAACTGAGTATCATGCTCCAAGGCAAAATATGGATTTTCAATAAAATAGAGGACTTTCAAGCTTTCTCAGTGAAAAGACCAGAGCTGAATAGAAAATTTGACTTTCAAACACAAGAATCAAGAGAAGCATGAAAAGGTAAACAAGAAGGAGAAATCATAAGGGACTTACTAAAGTTGAAGTGTTTTGTTTACATTCCTACATAGAAACATGATATGTATGATTCATGAGACCTCAATATCATAGTAGCTGAAAGGAATATGCATATATATATATATATATATGTATGTATATATATATGTTTATGTATATATATGTGAGTGTGCATGTATGTATATATGTATGTGTGTATATATATATATATAGTAAGTGAGAGAGAGAGAGAGAGAGAGAGAGAGAGAGAGGACACAGGGGGAGTTGAAGATGAAGGGAATATATGTAAAAGAAATAAAATCAAATTAAGGGATGAGAGAGGAATATATTGAGAGAGGGAGATAAGGAGAGATTGAATGGGGTGAATTATCTTGCATCAGGGTGGCAAGAAGAAGCAGTTCTGTGGGAGGAGGGGAGAGGGCAAGTGAGGGGGGAATGAGTGAATCTTGTTCTCATCAAATTTGGCCTGAGGAGGGAATACATACATACTCAATTGGGTATCTTACCCCACAGGAAAGAAGAGGGAAGAAGATTAAAAAAAAGGGGTGGGATGATGGAAGGGAGGGCAGGAGGGGGTGGAGGTAATCAAAAACAAACACTTTTGAAAGGGGACAGGGTCAAGGGAGAAAATTCAATAATGGTGGATGGGTTGGGAAGGAGCAAAATATAGTTAGTCCTTCACAACATGAGTATTGTGGAAGGGTTATACATAATGATACACATGTAGCCTATGTTGAATTGCTTGACTTCTTAGGGAGGGTGGGTCGGAAGGGAAGAGGGGAGAGAATTTGGAACTCAAAGTTTTAAAAACAGATGTTCAAAAACAAAAAAAAAGGTTTTTGTATGCAACTAGAAAATAAGATACACAGGCAATGGGGCATAGAAATTTATCTTGCCCTACAAGGAAGGAAGGGAAAAGGGGATGGGAGGGGAGTGGGGTGACAGAAGGGAGAGCTGAATGGGGAACAGGGCAACCAGAATATACGTTATCTTGGAGTGGGGGGGAGGGTAGAAATGGGGAGAAAATTTGTAATTCAAGCTCTTGTGAAAATCAATGCTGAAAACTAAATATGTTAAATAAATAAATTTAAAAAGAAAGAAAATTAAAAAAAAACTAGAAAATAAAAAATAAAACTAAAAGGAAATAATCATTAAGGAAAAAAAATTATCTAGGAAAACTGTTTTAATATTTAGAACCAGAGGGTAAAATAGAAATTGCAAGAATCCACTCATCATCTCCTGAAAGAAATCCCAAAATTAAAACTCCCAGGAATATTGTAGCCAAATTCCAGAGCTCTCAAGTCAAAGAGAAAATATTGCAAGCAGCCAAAAAGAAACAATTTGAATTTTGTGGAGCCACAGTTAGTATAACATGAGATTTAGCAGCTTCTACGATAAAGGATCAGAGGGCTTGACATATAATACTCTGGAGGGCAAAGGAGCTAGAATTATAACCAAGAATTACCTACCAAGCAATACTGAAATAGTCCTGCAGGGAAATGAACACTCAATGAAACAGAGGAGCATTGTTGATGAAAAGACCAGAGCTGAATGGAAAAATTTGACTTTCAAATCCAAGGCTCAAGAGATATATTAAAAGGCAAACAAGAAAGAGAAATCACAAGGGACTTCATAAGGCTAAACAGTTTATATTCCTACATGGGGAAGATGATACTTGTAACTCATAAAAAACTTTCTTGTTATTAAGGCAGTTAGAAAGAGTATATATATATATATATATATATATATATATATATATATATACACACACACACACATATATATGTGTGTGTGTATAAGTGTATATGTATATGTATATATGTGTGTGTGTGTATATATATATATATATATATATATATATATATATATATATATGGAGAGAGAGAGAGAGAGAGAGAGAGAGAGAGAATGACAGAGAGAGAGACAGAGACAGAGACAGAGGCAGAGACAGAGAAAGCATAACTGTGAGTTGGATATGAAGGGATGACATCCAAAAAATAAAAAAAAAATTAAGGGGTGAGAGAGAAATGCACTTTGAGAAAGGGAAAAGTATACTGGGGCAAATTATCTCATGTAAAAGAAGCAAGAAAAATTTTATAGTGGAGAGAAAGACAGTGAGAGGGAGTGAATGAGCTTTACTCTTGTATGAATTGGCTCAAAGAGGGAATAATATACATACTCAGTTTGGTATATGAATCTATGTTACCTTACAGGAAAGTAGGAGGTGAAAGAGATAAGAAAAGGGGGAGCAGGGATTGATAGAAGGGAGGACAGATGGGAGAAGGCAGTAGGCAGAAGGAGGAACAGGGTGAAAGAAGAGGGAGAACAGGATAAAAAGAGGGGAAAATCAGATGGAGGGAAATACTATTAGCAATAGCATTTATGAAAGAAATAATTTGAAGTCAGTTTCTCTGATAATGCCTCCATTTCTCAAACATATAGAGTACTGAGTCAAATTTGTAAAAATAATTCATTGTGCAATTGATAAATGAACAAAAGAAATTAACAATTTTCACATGAAGTAATCAAAGCTATTTATAGCCATATGAAAAATGCTCTAAATCATTATTGATTGGAGAAATGCAAATTAAATTTTTTCTGAGGTATTACCTCATACCTATTAGATTTATTTATATGAAAGAAAAAGAAAATGACAAATGTTGGAGGAGATGTGAGAAAAATGAGGCATGAATGTACAGTTGGTGCAGTTGTGACCTGATTCAATCGTTCTGAAGAGGAATTTGGAAATATGCCCAAAGGGCTATAAAATCATGCATACCCTGTGACCTAGTAATACTACTACTAGTCCTTTATCTCCAAAGAGATAAAAACAAAATGAAAAGGACTTATAAGTGCAAAAATATTCATAGCAGCTCTTTTCTGGTGATAAAGAATTGGAAATTGAGGGAATGTCCATCATTTGGAGAATAGCTAAACAAATTGTGGTAGGCAATTGTGATGGAATATTATAGTGCTATTAGAAATGATGAGCAGGATGCTTTCAGCAAAACCTGGAAAGGCTTACAGAAGCTGATGCAAAGTGACATGTACTATGTACACAGTAACACCCATAGTGTAAGATGGTCAGCTGTGAATGACTTAGCTATTCTCAGCAATACAATGATTCAAGACAACTCTGAAGGACTTACGATGAAAAATGCTGTCCATTCCCAGAGAAAGAATTGATGGTATCTGAATACAGACTGAAGTATACTCTTTTACTTCCTTTATTTTTTCTTGAGGTGTTTGTTTTCGGTCTTTGTTTTCTTTCACAACATGACTAATATAAAAGTATGTTTTGCATGACTACACTTATATAACCTATATCAAATTGCTCACCTTCTCAGGGTCGGGGTGGGAGGAAGCAAGAGAATTCAGAACTCAAAGTTTTAAAATTAATATTAATTTTTACATGTAATTAGAGGAATATAAAACACTAAACAAAGAAAAAAATTTTGGTTTAGGTATTAGGAGTATATTTATCTCATAAACTAATTCTGATTAAGGGATTTTCATTTTCAGATTTTGAGAATATTTTGTGAAGCATTTGGTATTCATTTTTTACAATTTTGATAAAATTCTCCTGCAAGTCCATCAGGATGACAGGTTCCCCATGTCTCTGGTAGTTTGTTTACAGCTAGATGCATTTGCTTTTCTGAGATTGTGTTATTTAAGCTCTCAGTCTAATCTTATGATAGCAAAGTGAAGTGAGAAGAGCCAGGAGAACATTATACACAGTAACAACAACATTGTGCAATGATCAATTATGAATGTCTTAGCTATTCTCAGCAATATGATGCAAGACAATTCTAAAGGACTCAAGATAGAATATCTTATCCACAGCAAGAGGGAAACATGATGGAATCTAAATGAATATCAAAGCATACTATTTTCACTTTCTTTATTTTTGTGGTTTTTCCCTCTTGTTCTGTTTTTTTCTTTCACAACATGACTCATGTGGAAATATGTTTTCTAAGATTGTGCAATCATATACATAACATATCAAATTGATTACATTTTAGGGAGTGAAGAAAAGGGAGAAAATTTGAAACTCAAAATTTTATAAAAATAAAGGTGAAAAGTTGTCCTTACATATAATTGCGGAAAAAATTAAAACATTGTACAAAAATCCTTAGCTACAGCAATAAAGCAAGAAGAGAAATTGAAGGAATAATGATAGGCAATTAGAAGACATTGCTATTGTTCTTTGCAAATAAAATGATGGTCTCCTTAGAAAATCTTAGGAAACTAAAAAAGTATTTGTAATAGTTAACAATGTTAGGCCAATTGTAGGATATAAAATAAATCCACACAAATCAGTATACCAACAAAATCCAACATCAAGGGACAGAAAGGGAAATTCCATTTAAAATAACTATAGAGAATATAAAATACTTGGGATTCTATCTGCCTAGAGACAAAATCAGGGATTATATGAAGAGAATTACAAAACACTTTTCACATGAATAAAGACAGATCTAAATAATTGGAGAAATATTTATTTTTCATGGGTAGGCTGAACTGACATAAAAAAGTGACAATTCTGTTTAAGTTAGTTTGCTTCCTTAGTGCCAAAACAATAAGAATTATTTTATGGAACTAGAATTATTTTACAGAAGTGGAAGAACAAAACTCAAGAATATCAAGGGAGTCAGTGGAGGAGGGGAAAAAAAAGCATAATCAAATTGGCCTAGTAGTTCGATATTTCAAATAATATTACAAAGTGATAATCACCCAAATAATCTGATACCATCTAATAAATAGAGTGGATCAGTTGAATTCACTAGGTACACTATAAATAGTAGTAAATTATGGTAGTAATCCAGTGTTTCATAAACCCCAAATATAAGTTTTTGGGGCAAGTACTCACCATTTGACAAAAAATGGCTAGAAAACTGCAAAGCAGTTAGGTGGAAACAAGGTATAGACCAACATCTCACACTGTATACCAAATGAAGATCAAAGTGGATAAATGATTTAGACATAAAGTATGACATCATAAGTAAATTAGGGGAGCATGGATAATTGCACCTGTCAAATCTGTGGATGAGGAAAGGGTTTGTGACCAAACAAAAGATAAACAAGATTATGGTAAATAAAATAGATAATTTAACTATATGAAATTATTTTTTCCATGAACAAAACCAATGCAGCCAAAATTAGAAGGAAAAACAGAAACTGGGGAAATATAGTTATTTTCTCTAAGTTCCTCATTTCTCAAATATATAGTGGTCTGAGCTAAATTAATAATAAAAAATAGCAACTCCCCAGTTGATAAATCATCAAAGATATGAACAAGCAGTTTTCAGAAGAAGAAATCAAAGCTATCAGTAGTCACATGAAAAATGCTATCGTTATGGATTAGAGAAATTCAAATTAAAACAACTCTAAGGTACCACCTTCACATCTATTAGATTTACTAAAGTAACAAAAAAGGAAAATGATAAATGCTGTGGGCGGGGCAGAAATTGAGAACTAATTCTATTTTTTTTATTTTTTCTTTTTTTTTTTCTTTCTTTTTTTTTTTTTTTGCTTTTTGGCAGGGCAATTGGGGTTAAGTGACTTGCCCAAGGTCACACAGCTAGTACATGTGTCAAGTGTCTGAGGCCGGATTTGAACCCAGGTCCTCCTGACTCTAGGGCCGGTGCTCTACTGACTGCGCCACCTAGCTGCCCCAATTTTTTTTATTTTTATGTGATATTTTTAGTTTTCAGCATTGATTTCCACAAGATTTTGAGTAACAAATTTTCTCCCCATTTCTACCCTCCCCCCCCACTCCAAGATGGCATATATTCTAATTGTCCCATTGCCCACTCAGCCCTCCCTTCTATCACCCCCTTTCCTCTCCACCCCCATCCCTTTTCCCCTTACTTTCTTGTAGGGCAAGATAGATTTATAGAGAACTAATTCACTACTGGTTGAGTTGTGAACTAGTCCAAACATTCTGGAGAAAAATTTTGAACTGTGCCCAAAGTGCTATAGAGGTGTGTACTCTTTGACCCAGCAATACCACTACTAGCTCTGTATCCCAAAAAGGTAAATAAAAAGGGAAAAATATCTATTTGTGCACAGATATTTATAGCAGCTTTTTTTTGTCATGACAAGATATTGGAAATTGAGGGTATACTTATGAATTGGGGAATGATTAGATAAGCAGTGGAATATTGTTGTGATGGAACACTATTTTGCTATAAGAAATGGTGGGCAGAGCCAATATGGCCATGTGAAAATAGTGTCTTACAGGAACTCTCACAAATTCTGTCAGATACTTCTAAGAAAGTGAATCTGAGCAGATTTAAGAGAGGTAGGAGACACTAGTAGTCTGAGTGGGGCAGGAATGAGAGTGGGTGGAATGGGCACCAGACCATACAAAACAGGAGCATCAGAGGAACCCAGCCAGTGAACTGGGCTGGGAGACTGCTGAGCACACAAAATGGGGGGGGGTGGTTGGGTAGAACAGTCCAAGGGCTAAAGAATGGCTATGGCAGCAATCCCCAAGTTTCTCAGCCCAGGATGGGAATCTGTTGGCGCTATATGAAACATCAGCACAGAGCCTGAGGCTACAGCCGAAGTTAATCCTGAGGCCTCCAGCCCACAGCCTAAAAGTTGAAACTCACACTCTTGAACTTCTCGGAGCCATGATGACCAGGTAAAATGACTCTCATCCCTCCCTTCCTCACCCAGATAATACTCCCTGGGGGAAACCCTAAAATAGAGGAGCCAGAATTGGGGCTTCAGTAGCTTTGTGGCTCGGGAAGTTGGGGAATCCCCCTCTCGTGGTGGGGGAAGGAGACTAGTGCAGGAAGAGAGGTGCCCCATCTGGCCCCACCTCAACAGAACAGCTGGAGTTCCTGAGCCCCAGTGGGGTGGAGCCAGCAAGTACCAACACCAGGACCCCAGACATGCCTTTGCACAGCTAGGAGAAGTGGCAAACACCAGCATAGACAACTACTGAGACCACCTAAGCTGTAGTGAAGCCCTAGGGGAAGAGGAGACTTCCAACAGCCAGACCAAACCTTCCCCACACCTAATGAAACCAGATGCCATAGCACACGAAGCCAGTGAGCCACAGAAGCAGAGATCCATGTTAGAAGGGAGGTGGGGGGAGTGACACCATGAAAAAACAGACCAGAAAATCAAAGACTATTGATTCCTATTATGGAGACAGGGAACATCAAAATAGCCATTCAGAAGAGGACAGCATTGACATTATACCCACATCTGAAATCTCTAAAGGGAGTGTGAGCTGGTCCGCAGCCTCAAAAGCATTCCTGGAAGAGCTCAAAGAGGATTTTAAAAAATAAATTAGGTACACAAGTAGGTGAAATCAACAAGTTTAGCAATCTGCTCTTTGATAAACCCAAAGAGGCCAGCTTCTGGGCTAATAATTCACTATTTCACAAAAACTGTTGGGAAAATTGGAAAATGGTAGGGCAAGAACTGGGCATAGACCAATATCTTACACCATATACCAAAATAAAGTCAAAATGGGTTCATGATTTAGGAGTAAAAGTTGATACTCTAAGTAAGTTGGGAAAGCAAGGAATAGTTTACTTATCAGATTTGTGGAAAAGTAAAGAATTCATGACCCAACAAGAGATAGAGAGCATTACAAAATGCAAAATGGATAATTTTGATTATGTCAAATTGAAATGTTTTTGTACAAAAAAAAGCCAATGCAACAAGAATTAGGAGGGAAGCAGAAAATTGGGAGAAAATCTTTGCAACTAGTATCTCTGATAAAGGCCTCATCTCTAAAATATACAGGGAATTGAGCCAAATATATAGGAATACATGCCATTCCCCAATTGAGAAATGGTCAAAGGATATGAACAGGCAGTTTTCAGAGGAAGAAATTAAAGCTATCTACAGGCATATGAAAAAATGCTCTGGATCACTACTGATTAGAGAAATGAAAATCAAAACAACTCTTAGATACCACATCTCTCCTGTCAGATTGGCTAATACAACAAAACAGGAAAATGATAAATGCTGGAAAGGATGTGGGAAAATGGGAACATTGTTGCATTGCTGGTGGAGTTGTGAGCTGATCCAGCCATTTTGGAGAGCAGTTTGGAACTATGCCCAAAGGGCTATAGAAATGTTCATACCCTTTGACCCAGCAATACCACTTCTAGGGTTGTATCCCAAAGAAATCACACAAGCAGGAAAAGGACCCATATGTACAAAAATATTTATAGCAGCTCTTTTTGTGGTAGCTAAGAATTGGAAATCAAAGGGACGCCCATCAATTGGGGAATGGCTGAACAAGCTGTGGTATATGAAGGTCATGGAATACTATTGTGCCATAAGAAATGGGGATGATGCAGACTTCATAACAACCTGGAAAAACCTACACGACATAATGCTGAGTGAGCGGAGCAGAGCCAGGAGAACGTTGTGCACAGCCACAGATATATGGATTCTGTGAGGACCAACCCTGACATACTGCGCTTTTCTCAGCAACCTAAGGGGCAAGGACAACTCCAGGGGACTCACGATGGAGAATGCTATCTTCATCCAGAGAAAGAACTGCGAAGTTTGAATACAGATCGAGGCGCACTACATGCTCGCCTTTTTTGCTTCTTTTTTGTTTTTGTTTTTGGGGTTTTTTTTGGTTCTGTTTCTTCTTTCTCATGATTCATTCCATTGGTCAAAATTCTTCTCCACGACTTGACTAGTGCATAAATTAATTCAATGCGAAGTTATACATGACAGTTATATGAGATTCCATGCCGTCTTGGGGAGGGAGGGGAGAAAAACTGGAACTCAAAACTATGTAGAACCGTGTGTGGTAAACTAAAAATAAATAAAGAAATTCAAAAAAAAATAAATTAAAGAAGTAAAACAAGAGAACAAGAAGACGGCCGTGTGAAAAAAGTGTCTTACCGGAGCTCTCTCATAAGCTCTATCGGATTCCTATAAAAAAAAGTGAATCTGAGCAGATTTGAGAGAGTTAAAATCTGTGAGCAATCTGAATAAGGCAAATTTCCAAGCCAGGAGAGTCTGAAAGGCCCAAGTGATGAATTGGTAGGCTGGGAGAGTGCTCAGCCAGTAGAGCTCCTCCAGACAGCACCAAAGCAGAAGCAGCCAGAGAAACCAACATGGGAGAACGGCTGGGAGAAAGCTGGGCACTCGAAACTGGCAAAGATCCCCAGGCCTCCCAACAAGGACGGCAGTCTGTGGAAGCAATGAGAGGCAGCAGAATGCCACAGGCCATGAGACATCAACTCCTGAGGCTAGCAGGCCAAAGGCATGAAAGGCACCTTCTTGAACTTCCGGGAGACATAATGACCAGGTGAATGGCTCTAATCCCTACCCCACTCCCTGACCCAGAGAATTGCTCAGGAAAAAATGCTGGAATAGAGGAGACAGAAGTGGGGTTTCAGTGTCTGAGTAGTGGGAGTTCCTGAGTCCCAGAGGGGCAGAGCCAGCAGGGGTCAACACCAGGAGCCCAGACAAACCCTTGCTCCCCCAGGGGAAGTGCCAGACACCAGCTCACACAATAAACAGCTGAGGCCATTGCTGAAGACCAACAGTGCTGGAGAGCAACCCTAGGGGAAGAGACTTCAGGCAGCCAGACCCCTCCCCCACACCTCAGGAAACTGAAGGCTATAATCCACAAAGCCAGTAACTAGACTCACAATCCCAAGAATAAGAAAGCTGACACAAAGAGCCCTGAGCCACAACAGCAGAAATTTATTGTAAATCCAGGAGAAGGCTAACCAACATGAAGAAGAACACAAAAAACTGAGGACCATTGATTCTTTTAATGGAGACAGGTATGATCAAAATACCAATTTGGAAGAGGATAGTGATGACACTATACCCACGTCCAATACCTCAAAAGGGAATGTGAACTGGTCTCAAGCCCAAAAAGCATTACTGGCAGAGCTAAAGGAGGATTTATAAATCAAATTAGGGAGGTAAAAGAAAAAATGGAAAAAAAATCCACTGATGAAATAAAGTCCCTAAAGAATAAGATTGGTGAAACGGCTATGGAGATTCACAATCTGAATGGAGAAAATGACACCCTGAGAGGCAAAATCAACCAATTGGAAAAAGAGACTCAAAAGCAAAATGAAGACAGTAACTCATTAAAAATTAGACTTGAGCAAGTGAAAGCTAATGACTCTATGAGGCATCAAGAAGTAGTAAAACAAAATGTAAAGAATGAAAAAGTAGAAAAAAATGTGAAATATCTGATTGGGTAAACAACTGACCTGGAAAACAGATCCAGGAGAGAGAATTTAAGAATTATTGGTCTACCAGAAATCCATGATGAGAAAAAGAGCCTTGACAGTATCTTCAAAGAAATTATCAAAGATAACTGCCTAGAGGTCCTAGAACCAGAGGGCAAAATAGTCATTGAAAGAATCCATCAATCACCCCCTGAAAGAGATCCCAAACTGAAAACACCAAGAAATATTATAGCCAAATTTCATAATTACAAAGTCAAGGAGAAAATACTGCAAGCAGCCAAAAAGAAACAATTCAAATATCGGGGAACCACAGTCAGGATCACGCAGGATCTCTCAGCTTCTACATTAAAAGACAGGAGAAATTGGAATATGATATTCCGAAGGGCAAAGGAGCTGGGACTACAACCAAGGATCAACTACCCAGCAAAATTAAGCATAATTTTTCAGGCAAGGAGATGGACATTCAACGAAATAAGGGAATTCCAGACCTTCCTGATGAAAAGGTCAGAACTCACTGGAAAATTTGATCTTCAAATACAAAACTCAAGAGAGACATAAAAAGCTAAAAAGGATGAAAAACCCCCACAAAACTTATTAATCAATAAGGGCAAATTATTTGCATCTTTACATAGCATTATATCACCTTATTTATGTTTTATATATATATGTATACATATACATATATATATATATATACACACACAGATATATATGTCAGTCTTAAGAATAGTACAGCTATTATGACCATCGAAAGGGATACACATAGACTGTGAATATCTGTATAAAATAACTGATGTAAGGACAAAAAACAACATCAAGAGATGTAAAGGGAGGGTTACGGGAGAAGAGGTAAGGAGGTAGAAGAAAAAGGTAAATTATACCAAATGTTAAGCCCCCCCAAAAAATTTTAGTAGAGGGAAAGAAGCGAGGGCGAAGAGCAGTATTTGAGCTTTACTGTCATCTGATCTAGTTCGAGAAGGGAATAACATACCCCAATAAGTACAGAAATCTAACTTGTCCTACTGGCAGTAGGAAAGGTAAAAGGGGGAAAAAGGGAGACGGTGGTCAGAAGGGAGGGGAGAAGTAGCAAGGGGGAAATGGTAAAATAAGGGAGGGGAATCAAGAGGAAGGGTAAACTGAGGAAGGCAATGGTCAAAAGCAAAACTCTGTTGAGGTGTGGAAGGGGAAAGGGAGAAATAAAAGCATAAATGGGGGAAATAGGATGGAGAAAAAGACACAGATAGCAATCATAACTGTGAACATCAGTGGGATGAACTCTCCCATAAAACGGAAGCAGATAGCAGAATGGATTGAAAACCATAATCCTACAATATGCTATTTACAAGAAACACAGTTGAAACAGGGGGATACACACAGGATAAAGGTAAAAGGCTGGAGTAAACTATATTGTGCCTCGCTAAAGTAAAAAAAAATAGCAAGTGTAATCTAAGACAAAGCAAAAGTAAAGATAGATTTAATTAAAAGATAAAAGGAAGGACACTACATCCTTCTAAAAGGAACCATAAACAATGAAGCAATATCATTGCTTAACATATATGCACCAAGTGGTAAGGCATACAAATTCTTCGAGGAGAGGTTAAGGGAGTTACAGGAAGAAATAGACAGCAAAACTATAATATTGGGAGACCTCAAACTCTCCCTTTCTAAACTTGATAAATATAACCTCAAAATAAATAAGAAACAAGTGAAGGAGATAAACAGAATTTTAGAAAAGGCAGATATGATAGACGTTTGCAGAAAACTGAATGGGGATAAAAAGGAATATACTTTCTTCTCAGTGGTACATGGCACATACTCAAAAATTGACCATGTACTAGGGCATGAAAACCTCACAATCCAGTGCAAAATGGCAGAAGTAGTCAAAGCATACATTTCAGATCATGATGCAATAAAAATTATTTGTAATATAGAACCATGGAAAAATAAGATAAAAATTAATTAAAAACTAAATAATCTAATTCTAAAGAATGAATGGGACAAAGAACAAATTGGAGAAATAATCAATAACTTCATTCAAGAGAATGACAATAATGAGACAACATACCAAAACTTATGGGATACAGCAAAAGGAGTTCTTAGGGGAAGTTTTATATCTCTAAATGCTTACATGAATAAAATAGGGAAAAGGAGATAAATGATCTGGGCATGCAGCTGAAAAAGCTAGAAAAAGAGCAAACTGAAAATCCCCAATTAAATACCAAATTAGAAATTCTGAGAATCAAAGGAGAGATTAATAAAATTGAAACCAAGAAAACTATTGAATTAATAAATAAAATAAAGAACTGGTTTTATGAAAATAACAATAAAATTGATAAGCCTTTGGTCAATTTGATAAAAAAAAGAAAGAAGAAAATCAAATTACCAGTATCAAAAATGAAAAGGATGAGTTCACCTCTAATGAAGAGGAAATCAAAACAATAATTAGGAATTATTTTGCCCAATTGTATGCCCACAAATTTGAGAACCTTAGATATATGGATGAATATCTACAAAAACATAAATTGCCCAGGCTAACAGAAAAGGAAGTAAAATTTCTCAATAACCCCACCTCAGAAAAAGAAATTGAACAAGCCATCAATGAACTCCCTAGGAAAACATCTCCAGGGCCAGATGGTTTTACATGTGAATTCTATCAAGCATTTAAAGAACAATTAATTCTTATACTTTTAGACTATTTGGGAAAATAAATGAAGAAGGAGTCCTACCAAATTCTTTTCATGACACAAATATGGTAATAATACCCAAATCAGGAAGAGTCAAACCAGAGAAAGGAAATTATAGACCAATTTCCCTAATGAATATTGATGCAAAAATTTTAAATAAAATATTAGCAAAAAGATCACAGCAACTTATCATGAGAATAATACACTACGACCAGGTAGGATTTATTCCAGGAATGCAAGGCTGGTTCAATATTAGGAAAATTATTAGCATAATTGACCATATCAACACCAAACTAGCAGAAACCATATGATCATCTCAATAGATGCAGAAAAAGCCTTTGACAAAATACAACACCTGCTCCTATTAAAAGCACTAGAAAGCATAGGAATAAATAAGCCTCCTTTAAAATTATAAATAGCATCTACTTAAAATCATCAGCAGGCATTATTTGTAACTGGGATAAGCTAGATGCATTCCCAATAAGATCAGGGGTGAGACAAAGATGTCCACTATCACCCCTACTATTCAATTTGGTACTAGAAACGTTAGCTGTAGTATTAAGAGAAGAAAAAGAAATTGAAGGAATTAGAATAGGCAAAAAAGAAACTAACTTATCACTCTTTGCAGATGATATGATGATTTACTTAGAGAATCCTAGAGAAACAAATAAAAAATTACCTGAAATAATAAACGACATTAGCAAAGTTGCAGGATATAAAATAAACCCACATAAATCTTCAGCATTCCTATACATCACTAACAAAGCCCAACAGAAAGAGGTAGAAAGAGAGATTCCATTCAAAGTTACTGTAGACACTATAAGATACTTGGGAGTCTATTTGCCAAGACAAATCCAGGGATTCTATGAACATAATTATAAAACATTTTTCACACCAATAAAGTTAGATCCAAATAAATGAAAAAATATCAGTTGCTCATGGTTAGGCTGAGCTAATATAATAAAAATGACAATTTTATTTAAATTAATTTATCTATCCAGTGCCATACCAATTGAAGTACCAAAAAATTATTTTACAGAGCTAGATAAAATAATAACAAAATTCATCTGGAAGAACAAGAGGTCCATAATTTCGGGGGTATTAATGAAAAAAAATGCTACAGAAGGTGGCCTAGCCATATCAGATATTAAACTGTACTATAGAGCAGCAGTCATCAAAACTACCTGGTACTGGCTAAGAAAAAGAGTGGTGGATCAATGGAATAGGATAGGTACACAAGTTGGAGAAGTCAACTATAGCAAACTACTTTTTGATAAACCCAAAGAGGCCAGCTTCTGGGCTAACAATTCACTATTTCACAAAGACTGCTGGGAAAATTGGAAAATGGTAGGGCAGAAATTGGGCATAGACCAATATCTTACACCATATACCCAAATAAAGTCCAATTAGGTTCATGATTAAGAGATAAAGGCTGATACTGTAAGCAATTTGGGAGAGCAAGGAATAGTTTATCTATCAGATTTATGGAAAAGAAAAGAATTCATGACCAAAAAAGAGATAGAGAGCACTACAAAATGTGAAATGGATAATTTTGATTATGTTAAATTGAAATGTTTTTGTACAAAAAAAGCCAATGCAACAAAGATTAGGAGGGAAGCAGAAAATTGGGAGAAAATTGTTATAACTAGTGTCTCTGATAAAGGCCTCATTTCTAAAATATACAGGGAACTGAGCCAAATTTATTGGAATACAAGTCATTCCCCAATTGAGAAGTGGTCAAAGGATATGAACAGGCAGTTTTCAGAGGAAGAAATTAAAGATGTCTCTAGGCATATGAAAAAATGCTTGAAATCACTACTGATTAGAGAAATGCAAATCAAAACAACTCTTAGTTACTACATCTCTCCTGTCAGATTGGCTAACATGAGGAAACAGGAAAATGATAAATGCTGGAGAGGATGTGGGAAAACTGTATCATTGTTACATTGCTGGTGGAGTTGTGAACTGATTCAGCCATTCTGGAGAGCAATTTGGAACTATGCCCAATGGACTATAAAAGTATTCATACCTTTTGACCCAGCAATACCACTTCTAGGGTTGTTTCCCAAGGAGATCACACAAGTGGGAAAAGGACCCATAGGTACAAAAATATTTATAGTGCCTTTTCGTGGTAGCTAAGATTTGGAAATCAAAAGGGTGCCCATCAATTGGGGAATGGCTGAATAAGTTGTGGCATATGAATGTAATGGAATACTATTTTGCTATAAGAAATGGGGATGACATGGACTTCATAACAACCTAGAAAAACCTACACAACATAATGCTGAGTGAGTGGAGCAGAGCCAAGAGAACATTATACACAACCACAGATATATGGATTTTGTGATAAGTATAGAAATCAAACTGATCCTACAAGCAGTAGGAAGTCAAAGGGGAAAGAAAAGAGTGTAAGTGGATAGAAGTGAGGGAAGAAGTAGCAAGAGGAAAAGAGTAAGATAAGGGAGGGGAATCAAGTGGGAGGGTAAACTGAGGAAGGTTGTGGTCAAAAGCAAAACTTTTTTGAGGAGGAGAAGGGAGAAGGGAAAAACAAAAGCATAAAGAGGGAGGAATAGGAAGGAGAAAAAGACACAGAGAGTAATCATAATTGTGAATGTGAATGGGATGAACTCTCCCATAAAATGGAGGCTAATAGAATGAATTAAAAACAAAATCCTACAATGTGTTGCATACAAGAAACACATTTGAAACAGGGAAATAGACATAGTGTAAAATAAAAAAAAGTTGGAGTAGAATACATTTTGCTTCAGCTGAAGTAAAAAAAAAGCATGGGTAGCAATGCTAATCTCAGACAAAGCAAAAGAAAGGATATATCTAATTAAAAGAGAAGAGCAATGACACTATATCTTGCTAAAAGGCTCCATCGCCAATGAAGCAACATCATTAGTTAACATATATTCACCAAGTGGTATAGCATACTAATTTTCAGAGGAGAAATTAAGGGAGTTACAGGAAGAAATAGACAGCAAAACTATGGAGCACCTCAACATCCTCATCTCTGAACTTAATGAATCTAACCTCAAAATAAACAACAAAGGAGTTAAGGAGATGAACTGAATTTTGAAAAGGCAGATATGATAGACCTCTGGAGAAAACTTAAAGGGAATAAAAAGAAATATACCTTTTACTCA
Organism: Trichosurus vulpecula; assembly: GCF_011100635.1. Classification (NCBI taxonomy): domain Eukaryota; kingdom Metazoa; phylum Chordata; class Mammalia; order Diprotodontia; family Phalangeridae; genus Trichosurus; species Trichosurus vulpecula. Next base: position 219,092,562 of record NC_050579.1, on the reverse strand, counting down.
GCAGTATATGGCACGTACTCAAAAATTGACCATGGACTAGGGCATAAAAACCTCTAAATCTCTAAATTCTTACATGAATAAAATAGATAAAAAAGAGATCAATTAATTGGGCATGCAACAAAGAACAAATTGAAAATCCTCAATTAAATACCAAATTTGAAATACTGAAAACCAATGGACAAATAAATAAAATTGCAATCAAGAAAACTATTGAACTAAAAATAAAACTAAGAGCTGGTTTTATGAAAAACAAAACAAGAAAATTTATAAAACTTTGGTCAATTTGATTAAAAAAAACACAAAACTAAATTACCAGTATCAAAAACGAAAAGGACGAATTCACTTCCAATGAAGAGGAAATTAAAATAATAATTAGGAATCAGTTGACCCAATTGTATGCCCATAAACGTGACAACCTCAAGGAAATGGATGAATATTTAGAAAAATATAAATTTCCCACGTTAACAGAAGAGGAAATAAAATACCTAAATATCTCCATTTCAGAAAAAAAGAAATTGAGCAAGCAATCAATGACCTCCCTAGGAGAAAGTCTTCAGGGCCAGATGGTTTTACACGTGAATTCTATCAAACATTTAATAACAAATAATTCCCATATTTTATAGACTATTTGGGAAAATAGATAAAGAAGAAGTCCTACCAAATTCTTTTTATGACACAAATATAGTACTAATACCTAAACCAGGAAGAGTCAAAATAGAGAAAGAAAATTATAGACCAAATTCCTTAGTGAATATTAACGCAAAAATTTAAATAAAATATTAGAAAAAAGATTGCAGCAACTTACCATGAGAATAATACACTATGTCCAAGTAGGATTTATTCTAGGAATGCAAAGCTGGTTCAATACTAGGAAAACTATTAGCATAATTGCTCATATCAACAGGAAAACTACCAAAAACCAAATGATTATCTCAATGGATGCAGAAATAGCTTTTGACAAAACACAACACCCATTCCTATTAAAACACTAGAAAGCATAGTAATAAGTGGAGCCTTCCTCAAAATTATAAATAGCATCTCCCTAAAACCATCAGAAAGCAGTACACATAATGGGGATAAGCTATATGCACTACCAATAAGATCAGGATGTCCATTATCATCCTTATTATTCAATTTGGTACTAGAAACGATAGCTTTAACAATAAGAGAAGAAAAAGAAATTGAAGGAATTAGAATAGGAAAAGAAGAAACTAACTTATCACTCTTTGCAGATGATATGATGATTTACTTAGAGAATACTAGAGAATCAAGTAAAAAAAAAAAACTACTTGAAATAATTTAAAAAAGCTTTAGCGAAGTGGTGGGATATAAAACAAACCCACATAAATCCTCAGCATTCCTATATATTACTAACAAAGCCCAACAGCAAGAGGTAGAAAGAGAGATTCCATTTAATTTTACTGTAGACACTATAAAATATTTGGGAGTCTACATGACAAGAAAAACCCAAGGCATATGTGAACACAATTATGAAACCCATTTCACATGAATAAATTCAGATCTAAATAAATGGAAAAACATTAGTTGCTCATGGTTAGACCAAGCTAATACAATAAAATGACTATTTTACCTAAATTAATTTATTTGTTCGGTGCCATACCAATGAAACTACCAAAAAACTGTTTTACAGATCTGGATATAATAATGACAAAATTCATCTGGAAGAACAAAATGTCCAGAATATCAAGGGAATTAATGAAAAGAAATGCTAGGGAAGATGGCCTAGCCATACCAGATATTCAACTGTACTATAAAGCATCAGTCATCACAACTATTTGGTACTGGCTAAGAAATGGCATGGTGGATCAGTGGAATAGGTTAAGTACACAAGACACAGTAGTCAATAACTATTTCAATCTACTCTTTGATAAACCTAAAGAATCTAGCTTCTGGGCTAATTCACTATTTCACAAAAACTGCTGGGAAAGTTGGGAAATGGTATGGCAGACACTGGGCATAGACCAATATCTTACACCATATACCAAAATAAAGTCAAAATGGGTTCATGATTTAGGAACAAATGCTGATACTATAAGCAATTTGGGAGAGCAAGGAGTGGTTTGCCTGTCAGATTTATGGAAAAGGGAAGAATTCATGACCCAACAGGAGATAGCATTACAAAATGCAAAATGGCTGATTTTGATTACATTAAATTGAAATGTTTTTGTACAAACCAAGCCAATGCAACAAAGACTAGGAGGGAAGCAGAAAATTGGGAGAAAATCTTTACAACCATTGTCTCTGATAAAGGCCTCATATCTAAAATATACAGGGAAATGAGTCAAATGTATAGGAATACAATTCATTCCCCAACTGAGAAATGGTCAAAGGGTATGAACAGACAGATTTCAGAGGAAGAAATTAAAGATATCTATAGTTATATGAAAAAATGCTCTAAATCATTATTGATTAGAGAAATGCAAATCAAAACAAGTCTTAGGTAGCACATCTCTCCTGTCAGATTGGCTAACATGAGGAAACAGGAAAATGATAAATGCCGGAGAGGATGTGGGAAAATTGGAACATTGTTACATTGTTGGTAGATTTGTGATCTAATCCAGCTTTCTGGAGAGCAATTTGTAACTATGCCCAAAGTGCTATAAAAATGTGCGTACTCTTTGATCCAGCAATACCACTTCTAGGGCTATATCCCAAAAACATCATACAAGTGGGAAAGGAACATGTATGTACAAAAAAATATTTATAGGAGCTCTTTTTGTGGTGGCAAAGAATGGGAAACCAAGGGGATACCCATCAATTGGGGAATGGCTGAACAAGTTGTGGTATATAAATGTAACGGAATACTATTGTGCTAGAAGAAATGAGGAGCAGATGGACTTCATTATAATCTGGAATGACTCACACGACCTGATGCTGAGTGAGGGAAGAATACCAGGAGATCATTTTACATGATTACAGACACATGGTATCTGTAAGGACTAACTTTGATTGACTTGCCTCCTCTCATCAATGGAAGGTTCAAAGACAGCTCCAAAAGACTCATGATGGAAAAAAGCTATGCATATCCAGAGAAAGAATTATGGAGTCTGAATGCATATTTAGGCTATCACAACACAAGTCCAGAACCTTCTTTACCCTCTAAAGAAAAAAAAATGAAACTTTTTATTTATATCATATCATTTGAAAGAACAAGCGTTTAAGGTGACATATAATTCTCACATTTTGTAGTAGAAACTTATAAGTCAGAGAGGTTATGTGATGTGCCTGAATGAGATAAAATGAAATAGTATTTGCAAAGCAATTAGCAAAATGACTGGCATGCATAGAGTAGGTGCTTAATAAAGGGAACAAATGTTTTCCATTCCTCCTGGAATTACTGAGATAGTAAGATTTGAACATATTTGCTCCATTTTGAATCCACTATAGCACACTTTCTCTCATTAGACATAGAATTTGACTTTCTAGTCAGGATATTAATTTTTTCCACATTTTATCTGTAATAACATGTGATTTTCAAGGACTGTTAAAATTAATTCTTTTAAAATGCTAAACTCAAAATAAAGGTACATTATGTACATAAATATATAAATCATACTAATAACCCCTTTTGAAACTAATGAGTTATATTTACAATACAAAAGTCTCCCAATTCTCTTCTTTGCTCCCTCTTGAACTTTTCAGATATGCATTTCTGTGAATTATGCACATATACACATGCAATATAACCTGAGAACACATGGTGGTTAATATTGAAGCATGGAAGCAGTAATTATCTCCATATTCCACAGCCTATAATAGCTCATCATTCCTGAAAAACCTAGGGGTATGCGCACCAGACAATTAACAAGATATTGTGGTACATTCTCTGGGCACAAAAGGGATTTATGACACAAAATTCCCATTAGCACTAATAGGTGTTATTACAGATGATTTATACTTTTTAGTATATAAAAACAACTATTATTTCATGAATAAACAAAAGGTGGCCATTGCAGTAGGGTACTCCCACTTTCAAAGAAATGTGTCCTTCCTTTTATACTGACATCTACAAGGAGGAGAGGGTAGAAGCCAATACTATTATTTAAAAGTATCTGGGTGCAAATTGATCTCATTAAAGGATGATCCATGGCAAGATATTAATTCTAGACCAGATCATTCCTGGTACTCTTTGTATTTCTGGACTGCCTCTACACATCATAGACAAGTGTGTATTGAAACAGGGCAAATGAATTTTAGTATTAGCCTGAGGAAAAGATTAATAGGAAGATAATTCTGCTATTAAAACCCATTCAATGCATGTCAAAGTTAAAACAAAGGCATTTTTGTTGTTATTAATGTTATTGTTTTTGAGGTATAGGAGGTTATTTGTGGTTTCTATAATATTAAATGTTTTAGGTTTTAAAAGTATATTATCCTTGGAAAATAAGCCAGTGAATACTGAGGTGCTAAATGCCAAGTTTTATTTGAACCTTGGCTCATAACTGTTTAGTACCTATCAGACATTTCCATAATCCCAGTCCTCCCTAGACATTTAGAGAGTACTCCAGGGAATTTTAACCTATCTGAATATTGAGGTTAGAAGTAGTAGCACCACTACTGTCCACTACAGAAGAGGCAAAAGCTTTTATGTGTGTTTTAGACCTGAATGGGCCTTTGGGAGGATCATAAAGACCTTTTTTAACCTAGTGTCCATGATCTTGTCTGATAGAAGGAAGGAAGGAAGGAAGAAAAAGAGAAAAAAGAAACAAAGAATTAAGGAAATTAAGAAGGACATAGATGTGACTTTATTTCAATATAATTTGTTTCCTTGATAAGACTATATATTTTATTATTAAAAATAATTCTGTCGGCCTTGCGCCCGCCTCCTCTTCGTCCTCCGCCGCCGCCGCTCTGCAGTCATGTCGGCCGTGAAGGCGCTGAACCCCAAAGCCGAGGTGGCCCGGGCCCAGGCGGCGCTGGCTGTGAACATCAGCGCGGCCCGGGGGCTGCAGGATGTGCTGAGGACCAACCTGGGGCCCAAGGGCACCATGAAGATGCTTGTTTCTGGGGCAGGAGACATCAAGCTCACCAAGGATGGCAACGTGCTGCTGCATGAGATGCAAATTCAACACCCAACAGCCTCCTTGATAGCAAAAGTAGCTACAGCCCAAGATGACATTACTGGTGACGGCACCACTTCAAATGTTCTCATCATTGGGGAGCTGCTGAAGCAAGCTGATCTCTACATCTCTGAAGGTCTGCACCCTCGAATCATAACGGAAGGGTTTGAAGCTGCCAAGAACAAGGCCCTTGAAGTCTTGGATCAAATCAAAATAAGCAAAGAAATAGATAGAGAAATACTCATTGATGTGGCCCGAACATCCCTGCGCACCAAAGTCAATGCTGATCTGGCCGATGTGCTGACAGAGGCTGTGGTAGATTCAGTTTTGGCCATCAGAAAACTAGGTGAACCTGTTGATCTTTTCATGGTAGAGATCATGGAGATGAAGCATAAATCAGATACTGACACAACGTTGATCAGAGGACTGGTTTTGGACCATGGTGCCCGACATCCTGATATGAAGAAAAGAGTAGAAGATGCTTACATCCTTACCTGAAATGTATCATTAGAATATGAAAAAACAGAAGTGAATTCTGGATTCTTTTACAAAAGTGTGGAGGAAAGAGAGAAGCTGGTAAAAGCAGAAAGAAAATTCACTGAAGATAGAGTAAAGAAAATAGTAGAACTGAAAAGAAAAGTGTGTGGTGATTCAGACAAAGGATTTGTTGTTATTAATCAAAAGGGAATTGACCCATTTTCTTTAGATGCTCTCGTAAAAGAAGGTATAGTGGCCCTCCGCAGAGCAAAGAGAAGAAATATGGAGAGGTTGACTCTTGCATGTGGTGGGATGGCTATGAATTCTCTAGATGACTTGAATTCTGATTGTTTGGGACATGCAGGGCTTGTCTATGAATACACACTGGGGGAAGAAAAGTTCACTTTTATTGAGAAATGCGGCAACCCTCGATCTGTCACTTTGTTGATCAAAGGACCAAGTAAGCACAGGATTACACAGATCAAGGATGCAATGCGAGATGGTCTGCGAGCCGTCCAGAACGCTATTGAAGATGGCTGTGTGGTTCCTGGTGCTGGTGCAGTGGAAGTAGCCATAGCTGAAGCTCTCATTAAACATAAGCCCAATGTCAAGGGAAGGGCCCGTCTTGGAGTCCAAGCTTTTGCTGATGCACTACTCATTATTCCCAAGGTTCTTGCTCAGAACTCTGGTTTTGACCTTCAGGAAACACTAGTTAATATACAGGCTGAACATTCAGAATCAGGACAACTTGTTGGTGTTGATTTAAAGACAGGTGAGCTGGTTATTGCAGCCAAAGCTGGCATCTGGGATAACTATTGTGTCAAGAAGCAGCTGCTTCACTCCTGCACTGTAATTGCCACCAACATCCTCCTGGTTGATGAGATCATGCGAGCTGGAATGTCGTCTCTGAAAGGTTGATGTGAAGGTTTCCATTGCGATGAGCTGAATCATGAAGGCCCTACACAAAGAACCACAAAGTATGTCTGGTGGCGGAGTTTTCCTTCCCAGCCGCCAAAGGATTTTCCAAAGAATAATTGTTTTTCGTACTGTTGAAGTGAAACTGGTCTCTAAAACGGAAATGATTGGCCACTGTTCTTCAAATGTAAGGTCCTGAAATTGATTCCAGTATTTACTTTTTTTTAATTGCACTGAGACCTATAATTAAAGCTGCAGTCCTTTTCATCCAATCGATGATCGTCCTGCCTGGCTTCGTGTCTCTTGTAGTAGCTGGCATGCAGCTTAGCCCCTGCTTGCTTCTTCGTTGTGTTCCATAGAGTAGTGCTTGATTTCCCAGAGTCTGTGACTTACCTGGTGGCTTCATTCCGTCTAAATCTAGACACAAAGAGGGCAGGAAGGTTCCACAAAATTCCAATGAATTGTACCTTCTGTGACCTCTTCTCTGTTCTAGTGCAAGCCCTGAGGCATAAAAGCTTTTGTTGAAAGTAAATTGTTCATATTTTCTCTTAAAAATAATAATTCTGTCAAGGTAACTATAGACATCACTAGATACACTAGACACTGATAAAGGGGTACCTGACATGAAAAATAGTTTAAGAACACTTGATCTAGATAATTGGCAGCAACTCAGAAATGTTTTAGCATATTAAGTTTTTTTAAAGCTTCTTACTGTCTGGCTATGCTTGAAAATATCAGATTTGTTGCTTCCTTATCAAATGACTGCTCAGTAGCTTCTAGCTATTTGGAAGGGAGGATGAAATTAAGCATTTTCTCTCCTCCTCAGTCCTTGTCAGAAAGGTTGATCTCTAAAAATGTTCACTATTAGGTCCTATGGCTAAATTAACAGAGTGACCTTTTCTTTCATTTTTGGCAGGGCAATTGGGGTTAAGTGACTTGCCCAAGGTCACATGTCTAGTACTTTTGTCAAGTGTCTGAGGCCAGATTTGAACTCAGGTCCTCCTCACTTCAGGGCCAGTGATCTACTCACTGCACTACCTAGCTGCCCCATGGTCTTTTCTTTCAAAAAAAAAGTGTGGGGTCTCTGGAATAACCATCATATCTGGCATAGTACATAAGAAATCAGTGAAGGGTAGTTTCTTTCTAACTCTCTGCGAGAGCTTCAAATGGGCTAAAGAGAATATAGGCGCAAGGAGGCAATGAATCATGACTTCAACAGTGGAAATTGTGATTACTGGAAAATGATTTAATGGAACAGAGAATGTTCACTATCTCTTGATTTAGCCTCTCCTAGTCTTTATCTAATGGGCAGAGAAGCACCCAAGGGACCATTCCCCACCCTTCTCTCTCTCTCTCTCTCTCTCTCTCTCTCTCTCTCTCTCTCTCTCTGTCTCTCTCTCTCTCTGGTGGTGGTGGTGGTGGTGGTGGTTGATCTGATATATGTGACCTTGTATCAAAGCCACCCCAATTGAGTCCATGTGATGCATTGATTTGAGAACTTAATCCATTTTATTAGGAGATATGCTTTAACGTACGTATATTGTATCTTTATAGTTATTGTGAAGAATTATATCCTCAATTTGTAGAAGCCATTTTGATAGATTTCTGTTATTCTTGAACGAAGAATTCTTTTTAAAAATAATTGAATAGCTCTGTTTTTGTCTTTTGAGAAAAATAATCTCTGTTCTATTGAATGTCGTTCAGACTATTACAATTTCAGTGTTCCAATGGTCACTTACTTAAAAGGTCCAACAAATGTTACTTGAAAAAGGGAAGAAATTCCACCCCCAGATCCCTTCCATAAGCAGTATTCAAAATAGCTTTTCAGAGTAATTCATAACTAAATCCTTTTACCCTTTCATTCTCCCAAATTTGAGCTTAAACTGATCTAATGTCCAAGACTGTGCTCTTGAGTAAACCTGTTTTCAGATGTCCTACAAAATGAGATGTCACTGTGGTATTCTTGACTCACTATGATTAGAGCCTTGCCACACACCACATTCAAAGTAAGTGGCATGAAACTCATTTTTAGTTCTGAGATATAGGGAGAGATGTCACTAGTGATTTTCAATGTGAGGTAAATATTCTTGCTAGCTAGGTGTTAAACCCCATTGTTTCTCTACTATTGAAAGCTCACAAGTTCTATCAATGACTTCTTATTTCAATGCCACCTAAATTCAGTACCTTGGGGAAAGCCTTAATCATGTAATTCTAATTATGGCTTTGAAAATATTCTGAAGATTTACTGTTCTATTCTAGGATGCCCTGAGGCACCTCTTATAAGACTTTAGTATAAGCTCTATCCCATCCAAGGAGACCTATTATCAGAAAATGCAGAAGAAATTTATCTTTTTAGCTAGAACATAGTACCAATACATGGCTACCCCAAATATAACAATACATTGGAGCTCTAGAATACTACTGAATTAGCCTTATCATGTACAAAGATCAAAGCCCAGTGCTAGATAAGAAAGTAACAATAAAATGGAATCCTTAAAGAAATGTGTGCCCTGAATAAGCTATATAATCCAAGGTGTATGCAAAACTTTGGGAAAATTTGCCAAAGTTTAATGTATATTTTTAAAGTACCTGAAGATTTTCTTTGTAGAAAAACGCAAAACATGAGTTCTATGATCCTTCCTATAATGTTTCCAAATTGCAAGGAGCAATTTCCCTATTTTTTGAGGCTGTTAAAATTTGCTCACATATGGGACCATATTCTCCTCAATTGCAATTTTGTTAACTCATGGACTGAGAATCAATCCCATTTTTATTATTTCAGTGCATTTTTTCAATCACAGGTTTAAATAGATTTTTACATTTTCTCCCTTGTATAACTACCTAGTGCCAGTTTTATAGCTTTGTAGAGCTGCTTGTATGTGCCCTTTGTCTTTGTGCAAATGAACAGAGTAGCTGTACATAAAACCAATCATTCTTGCAGACTGCAACCTCAACATTTCATAACAAAATCTTAAGTAATGGTTCCAAATATATTCTAATCTTGATGACACATGCAAAAAGAGATAAAAATCAATTTCTGCACTACAGGTTCAGGTCACAGTTCCTGATCACTAGCCAGCATAGTGAGTATACTTGACTTTTAGCACATGGTTCTTTTCTTAAATCAGCAATTTTGATGTTGGTTTCTGAAGTTGCTCATGGAAAAATGAAGGGTAGATTTTTACTCATTCATAGAGAATTACCAGTTGGGATGGGGGAAGATGTCATGAGAGATGTGTTAATAAGACTTTTCAAAAATGTACAATTCAATGCCAGAAATAATACTTTCCATATCTAGTAGGAATGTATTTTGTGATTAATCATCCTATATTTTAAACTGGAGGCATAATTTTATTTCTTTTCTATAAATCTTACAACAGTGATCACCCAGTCTGTCCTTAAAGACCTCTAGTGAAAATGAACCCATTTAATTTTTGGTAAGATTTCTACTTATTATGAAGTTTTTTTCCTTGTGCATAGTTAAATCTGCTGCTACCATAATTATAAAACCTTTCCTATAGGTTTGATTCAAGGATCAAATGAGATAACATGTGTAAAGTTGCTAGCAAACTAAAATATTTTTTTTATAAATGATGATGATGATGATGATGCTTTTTTATTATTATTCTTGTTAAGTATGGTCTCTAGTTTTTTGACAATCCTTTCCTAAAAATAAGGATACAGAACCTGAAGACAATATTCTTTTGTTTTTAATCTATGGAACAGCTTTATTTAAGTAAACTTGGCACCACCAGGCAATGAGGTTTGGAGACAAGCTGTGCAGGGCAAAGGATGAAGCTTAGAAGTAAAGTGGGAGGAAGCACACTGCATTTTGGTTGCCACATTGCTTTCACACTTACCCAGTCCTGTGTAATAGCAATTTAGATTTGAAGATCTTTCCCACCTATTAATAGGCCATGTGACCTACTTATGTCACAGGAAGCCTAAGTCACATGTGGTGGGAGGAGCATCCTGAGAGGAAAAGGAAAGTGTGTCACAGGAAATGCTGAGAGAGAGTTACTACAGTTAGAGCTGAGGGAAAGAGCAGATGTGTGGTGGCTGTGAAGGAATTTTTGGGAAGGCCCCAGCAGGAGGGTAGATGGTTTGGGGATGGAGTGGTTCTCTGATCTGGTGTTGTGTATTGAATTCTTTGCCACTCTGATGGACTGGGCTTACTGGTTACAGGATCTGGTTATTCGGTGTCTGAATGAACAGTTTACTTCTACCTTGTGTGTGGAGAGTCTTGTATATTTCACTATACGGAACCACATAGGGGTTTTGACAATTATCATCTATATTGCAATTATTGCTTTGCTGATACACTCCCCCTCCCCGCATTGGCTGGGGCCTTTGGTCACTGTGGAGTTGTGGGGAGAGGACGCTGACTGAAATCTTTGGAATTTGGAAATGGTATAGTTGGGAGCCTGCTACACATGAAAGGAGAGCCCTGCAATTATTCGCAATGCCATAAGTATCAATGAAGGCAAATAGGCACCAAGGGGCTCATAGATCATAGGCCACTATTCAGGGAAGGGTGGCTCAAGCCAGATGCTTCAACTGAAATTGACCAGTATGTAAAACCATCTCATTGGACAAGGGGTGGGGCACTGCCTTTCCTTCCTCAGGCATGTGAAGAAAGCATCTGCTGCCTGGACCCCTTGCTTAAAGGCCTAGGTTTGACTTAGGTAGTGTCAACTCAACTCTCTAGTGGTCAGATCCCTCCTCCAGTGATTTCTTTCAGTTCATTTGGGTGGTCAGTGGCAGGTGAGGGGCCCAGACTGTACCTTCTGTTAGATTCCCCCTACCCCAACTTCCAGCTCTGGCTTTCCTTCTTTCTTTGCTAGGTCTGGGGCCCATGGTGGAGCAAAGGGCATAATTCAAAACCTAAGTCTGGCCAGGCCATTGGGTTCCCAAGGGAAGTCTGTCAATCCAGTCCTCTCTCTACAACCAAGAAGGCCAGAGATGAAGCTCCTTTTCTTCTCTGCCTGAGAATCACCCTCAGTGGGGCTGCAGGGATAAGGCACCTTTACTTCCTTTCCTAGCTTAATTTGAGACATGCTACAAAACCCCAGTGAAGGCACTGGCACCTAATGATGCACCAGAAAAGCCTATTTTGAAATCTGCTTGGTGATGGAGCTGCAAGCATGAGGAAGGGATTATAGTGTTGGCAGGAATACCTTTGCTCAAAACTTTCAGTTGCAATTGCTCCCAGTGCCTATGTCTGCTACCTCAGTAGGATACTGTTAACAGTACTTAGTGGGACCTGGTGGGCTCCCTATTTAGGGGTTGGGCTACTACACTAAGCTTAAGTGATGTAAACATTAGTGTATGGAAGGAGACTAAGAAAGGGCAGGCAGTAAGCTACTAGGGATTTACCCTTGCTGCCTCCTCCTTGCCCCTCTTAGTGACTTGAAGGTTAGCAAACACTTTAATAATAAAACCACATGGCAAATAGGATTTTACTTAAACTGTATTGAAGTAAAAAGGGAGGAAAGCACATTTAATGTGCCTGCAGATGCAGCTTCCCAAGCTTCCCTCATCTGGCCTACCTACCATGAGTGCAGCTTGATCAAAAATTCAGGTTAGCCTCCACCCTGGCTCCTTAAACTCTCCCCTCTCAGTATTCTCCAAGGTTATCCATGCAGAGGAAGAACAGCAATAAGGATGTTGTGAGGGATGTGTTTAGGTGGCCTGGGCATCTGCACCTTATCCCAGGCAGTGAAGCACCTATCCTCCACTAGTTCCCTCCTGTGGTCCTGACCCTTAGGTATTAGGTAAACCCAAAGATTCCTACCCTATAATCTATTCCCCTAACCCAGGAATTTCTGAAATGCTCCAAGTGTGCTTTTCCTTATTCCGCAAACTAAAACAACAAGAAAACCAAACAGTTTCTGTACAAGTCCCTGTGATCAAGTGGCCAGCAAGTAACAGTGAGGAGCAAAGAGAAGGTGGTAAGCCTGAGCTCCAGACACCCAGGAGGTGGTCAGGGAGATGGTGGCAGAGACTTCCTCTGGGGGGGGTTCAGTTTGCCCTCCTCCTCTCCGTACAGCACTAAACATAGTCCCAAAAAGAAATAAAAAGGACCAATAGACAAAAGAAATGAGGTACACACATATGTATAAGCATACATACTCCCACCCACATCCACACACACCCACATACAGGCAGCTCCTCTCACATTCCAAATCAAAAAAGTGAGTTTTAAAGTGGAGTTAATTTCAGAGATAGGTGAAAGAGATGTCCAAACATTAAAAGGTTTTCCTGTGGATGGATCGGGCACTGTCTTCTTCATATTCCTATTTAGATAATCACATCTTATTAAAGGTGTCCAGAGAGGCCAGAATGGAACCCCCAATCCTTGTTGAATATAGTCTCTCCTGAGGAGCAGATATCCTGATTTTCACATCTTTTGGAACTGGTTTCTTCACTTCATTCAGTAGTCTGTCACCAAAACCTTTGAACAGGGTGGAACCTCTGAAAGCACAATGTTGGAGAAGAGCGTGTGGCTCATGTCCATGTCAGCCTTCTGGATAGCAAACACAGGCACTTCATGGATGCTCTCACTTTCCTTGCCAATCACATCTGGCCAGAATAGAAGCTCATCGGCACAGAATCGAGAGGGGTCAATCTCAATGGTGCTTCCATCAGGCAGGTAGTACTGAGCCTTCTTTGTCTCCAGAATCTCGTCTTTCTGTGGGTTTATGGACAGGTAGCAGGCTCTCTCTTTGATAATCTTGACAACCTCAAATTCAGATGATGAGTGAAAATCATAGCCCTCCTTGTGCAGGTAGAGATGGAGGAAACGGGTTACATCACGGCCAGCAATGTCAATGCACATGATGGAATGGGGTAAGGCGAAGCCCTCTTATATGAGGACCACACGAGTGACACGATCTCCGGTGTCTAGCACCACTCCTGTGATTCTTCCTTTTGCATATAGGCTAAGCACAGCTTGCATGGAGATGAAGAGGGCTGGCACTTTGAATGTCTCAAAAATAAATTTCAGCAACACGTTCCCATTTTTTGTGGGTTTAAGGGAGCCTCGTCAGGAGCACAAGATGCTCTTCTGAGAAAGTCTGAAGCTGATCTTTGGAATAGACATATTGCCAGATGTGCTCCACGTCATTCAATTCCTTCCCATTGCTATAGTCCATGGGGTAGTGGATGGAGAGCAACCCATTATGCTCCTCTGCTTTGGGGCCAATGAAACTATCCCCTTCCAGGGCTCCAGCCATGACACAGACATGTTTTGTTCTGCCTATATAGTTTAGAAAACAATACTTGGGAATTTGATCTCCTGCAAAACCAGTTTTAATCACACCAGAGCCATTGTCAATCATGACAGGCTGGTTGGTGATAAGTATCATAGGACTCCATGGCAGAGGGGTCTCTCCTCCAGAGGAAGAAGCTGTCAGCTGGTTTGCTGCTGCTACCACTGTTATGCCTCTGAAGACAACATTCTTGATAGCACAGAAAACGACAGTAGCACTACCTCCTCTTTTTTCCTGGACTCATGTAACAACAATGTTGCTAGCAGCTGCTGTGGGGGTGTAAAACCAATAACACCAGCATACATGAGGGCTGCTAGCACTGGTTCTTTGATCTGCTTTTCTAAGGAAAGCAACTTTAAGAGGTTAACAATCTTAATTTAATTAAACATACATATATCATTCACTTAGTTCAGGGGGAAAAGTCAGCACCCTAAACTTCAGAGAAAACACAAAAAAGAAATTACAAGCATAAATTATATAAACAGAGCAAATAAACACAAATCAACAGATGGTCTTCTAGCTATCTGACCAAGACATTACACACACAGTTACCAGAGAGAGAAGTACCAACATCTGGGTTTTTCAAAGCTGGGGTGTGGGCTGTGACAGTTACCCAGAGTCTCATCTGGCCAAATGATCTGAACACTCTTCCCATGAGTAAGCCCCTGAAAGCAAAATGCTAACCTCGGAGCATATATACCCTGTTTAGGGCCCTGGGGCTTAATGCCCACTTAGCAAAAGGATGTAGTCCTATGACTTAGCACCTATTTAGCAAAAGGGTATGGGAAAGATCTTTAATCACTAGCACCACATCATATATATTGTTTACAATCTGTGACTCTTGATTCAAAGGCAAGACACAAAGGCACTTGATTGTCTTAGTGCTGAGAAGCAGTCCAAGACAAAAGACAACAAAAAGTCCCACTTTACTTACCGTTACAGCTCATAATGTTATTCATTCAATGTAGGGTTACATTACTATGTCATATTGCTGAATAATGTTAAGCCAACTATCCATTGAAACCCCTACATATGTTTTCTAGTTCTCAATCCAATCATTGATGTTGTTGAATGTGTTTTCTTACCATAATTCATGCAACCATGACCTTTAAAATTTCCTTTCCTTCCACACTTCCAGTGATCTAATGGAGAATTTATTTTCTTATAACCTCTGTTTATTAGGCCCATTCTCATTCTATTCACGATTCTCTCATACTGCTTCCACTGCTGTCCATCCTATGTCCTGACACTATTAAATATGCTTTCATATTTTGTTAGCCATTACACTGAAATACCTTGTTACACTGAAAGCAATTATTTCTCAGTTTAACACTGATAACTTGGATGAAGAACTAGAAAACCTATTTTTTATAAATATATGTGACGAAATTTGACAATATATTCAGTGTTGCTTAACAATTAAAAAATTCAGAAATATCTCTGTAGTCTAGAATGACACCCTCAATATAACATGATGAAATGAGCAGGAGAAAATGCGAAATATCTCACTTAAGTTAAAAACAATCAAAAAAGCAGGAACTCCTCTGAATGTCCCCAAATTCTTCTCCAAACAACTTTAAAATAATACCTCAAATTGAAATCTAGAGCTGCAGAATCAACAAAACATCAGGATGAGACAATTTTCCAGTCAAAGAAAACCTAGAAAGTCAGCAGGAAAGGTATGTTTCACCAGGGTGGTGGTCAGCCCTGAAACACAGTGCAGAATAGGCCATGCTCTGGCAAGCTAGAAACAGGCCTGGGAAGGCCAGAAGAGGCAACTATGTCAGTGGCAGTAGGAACTTCAGGTGCTGTCAGCCCACAGACAGTAAGAAGGTTGGACAACTCATAAGAAAGAGATTATTAGGGGACTCTTTACTGACACAGGGTGCAGGACCTTGTCATATTGCCCATCTACTCTTCTGGGTTTTAGTCTCAGGGCACTTAGTGCTTGTTGCCACAGGGCAGTAGGGGCCTGATCACAGTTCCAGGGTAGAGAAGAGACCTTTGTCTTAAATCCAGAGTCTTTTACACTATGAAACACTGCTTTATAACATCTATGTATGTGTGCAAGTTTGTGTATGTGTTGTGTGTGCACGAATATGTGTATGCATCTGTGTATATGTGAATTTGAGTATAAATCCACTCAAAATGGCTAAAATGATTTAATATTTATTTATTACATCACTGGTCAGTCATTCCTTTCCCTAGTGCCTTTAGGCTCTGCTAATTTGTTGTTTCTACATTGCTTATCTCCTTTTCCCCTTTCTCTATGCCTTATCCTCTGCTACCAATAAAAATTTTATATAAAAAGAAACAGTAATTTTTTAAATAAAATGAAATGGCAAAATATCACATGCAAAAAATTTTACTTCAAGGTAATGTATTTGGAAAGAACACAATTTGAAACTTGTATTTGTTGTTGAGTGAACAGGTAGCATGATGTGATACAAAGAATGGTAGGATTTTCTGTCAGAGGATTTGGGTTTGAATCTCAGCTTTTCCATTTGATATTGCTTGCCTTTTGAAAGCAGATTAATCAAAAAGCATTTATTCAGTACTACTGTCTTCCAGAAATTGTGCCTGACCCTTGAGGATATGAAGACAATGTACTGGCACAATCCAATTTGGTATTTCAGCAGATGTTGTGATCTCACTAATGTGAGTACATCTCCCCCCACCAACCTAGGTACAGATCGTAACCTATCCATTTTATGCAGTTCTTACTTATATCATAGATCTATGTGAGTTCAGACGAATCAGAATGAGACTTTACCAAAGGCTATATTCAGCTTTGTTCTGCACATCTAGACTACACAACTCAGTAGAGGTCTTCTCCTGACACTCACAATATCATCTTAATGACCTACACCCAATACGTTCTATTTTTTTTTTGAGTGCATCAAATTTTGCTGCATTCAGGTAAACTCAGATTAAAGAACAGATCACAATGGGACATTAGAGTTCTACTGCGAGATAAGCGAAAACTAAGCAACTGAAGTCAAGGTGGAGTGAGAAAATGCAACAAGGACATGATGAAGTAACAGGGCATAGCCAATGTCTGCTGGGAAACCATATCAACAAACAGTCCAAGCTGGCTTGTAAGTAACTGAGATGGGCTGGCTCTTGTGAAGAAAAGAGGCCAAGCTATGAACAAGATCCAGCCTGTGAATGAAATAAAGGACTGCAAGTCACCTATGAGTCCTTTCCATCATAGTCCAGTTAGCAATATCAATAGCTTTGGCACAGGAAATAGAGACCTGACATCAGAGTCAGGAGAACCTGGCTTCAAGTCCTTTCTCTGATACATACTGTATGACGTGAGCAAGTCATATTACCTCCAAAGCAATGCTCTAAAACTGTTACAGAGGAAATTTCTTTACTCAAAGTTCCCTGTAATGATGAAATAACAGATCCAGCCTCTCGCATAGAAACATAATTTATACCACCATGAATTATAAACTCTCACCACAAATATAGCAATTTGATTTGTACCGCCATAAAATATAAGCTACAGTAAGAATTTGGAAGCCTTTAAGATCCATGCCATTGAGCTCACCAATAGTGAGATCCTTTTGGTGATTCAGAAATGATGGCCCTTTCATAGAGCATAAGACAGAATCACTTTATATAGAAATATTGAATGATATTATAACAAAGCTCTAAGGTAGATAAAATAAGATAATTGGTAACCTTTGTTTTCAATTCCATAGTCTAAATTAAGAAAGTGTTGATTATGCAAGTAAACCTTACAGTGCCATGCATGGCAACTTGAGGACATCTAGAAAGTAGGGGGTCAGAAAATTT
The DNA here is from genome assembly GCF_011100635.1 of Trichosurus vulpecula. Lineage (NCBI taxonomy): Eukaryota > Metazoa > Chordata > Mammalia > Diprotodontia > Phalangeridae > Trichosurus > Trichosurus vulpecula. The sequence goes on along the minus strand of NC_050579.1, from coordinate 219,075,014 downwards.
CCATCAGACTTGCTTACCACCAAAGATACAAATCATTTACTTAAAAGAAGTACTGAAAATGTCATGGCATTGGTATAAATCTAGAGAAATGAAAAAATATGAGGTACCATTTCACATATCTTGAAAGAAAAATGGTTTTCTTCTTCTCTGTGTTGACTGTGAGGTTTTTAATCCATGGCATAATGTAAAAGGAACCACTGTCCAATAATAAGATGAAAGGTATCCCCTATATTTCTTCCTATTATTACTGTGGTTTAAATATTTATAAAGCTGGACTACACATTTCCCTGCATGAATTAGCTATAAATCAACAGCCACATTTTAGCCAAGTAAATACATCTTCAAGGCAGGACATATAAAGAGAGGAGGAAAAAAAAGGAGTGTAAAACCAAATGTTTTTTGTAGAATTTCTGAGATTATATTTGGAGACACATTATTGAGTTATCAGGGCAGACAGAAAATAGCATTGAAAGTGAAAACTGTGGTGAAAGTAGATGAAAATAATTCGCTTCACAACTTTAACTTTAATGGAACAAAGAAAAAGGAGGAATATTCTATAACTAGAATTGCTAAAATCTCACAGTACTGATCAGACTAATGGGAAATAAGAGTCATTAGACACGAATGGATAGCTGTTTACCTATTGGTTTACCATGTGATCCAGGTACATCTAATCTCGTACTATCTGGCTTAAGTTCAAATTTTAACAGTTTCGTGTGATTTCAATGTTGTCAGTTTTTTCCATTACATTCATTTTTTGAATATTTCCACCTCATACCCTTCAACTCTTAAAATGAACTCAAAACTTTAACCAGGAAAATGTTATACAAATGTAACTGCTACACTAACTAGATATGAGTGTTTAAGCAGAATACTACCTACATATCAACCTTTCCTATTAATCCATTCAAGTCCATTGCTCACTTGAGCATTTTTCTTCCAGTCTTTTACTTTAACCTAGATATTGATGTATTCACTCAATCTTTTCCATCATTCATTAACTAACTAAGCATTTAAAGTCCACTTACTACATGAAAGTATATTCATATTTTATGAATATGCTTGTATGATGTTCTTGTTCCTTCACTTGTCCCAGTCTATTAGTCCTCAATAATTCCACCTTTTTTATTTTGGCCATGCATTCACACCCAACTAGATAGGTGCCAACATTGTTTCACTAGACTTAGAGATTCATACCACATGTGATGTACAGGATGAATGAAGATGGTAGTAAGTATCAGATTTTTCTAAGATATTTATAGTTTTTTTCTGTTTGTTTGTTTCTAAGGATCTCCATCATTCCCCTTAACTGAATACTCTGCCTCATGATACAATTCCTAGTTATTTCTTTTACTTCTTTTTCCTTTGGTAAGAATTTGCCAAAGATTGTGATAACTGTTTTTTAAATTCAGAGTCCTGTCAATTTCAAAATGAGACATTGCAGGAAGACTTTTAGTATTGCACCAAAACAAATAATTATTATATAAATGCCAAAAAAGAAATGTAAACAAAGTGCTATTTTAAAAGGGAGAAATTGTTTCTAGTTGAGAGAATAGAAAATCTTCATGCCGGATAGAGTTTAGTAGTAGCTGGTATCCTAGAATAAGTAGTATAAATAGGATTAGACAAGGGGAAAATTATTTGAGGTGGAATGAAAAATATAAGCAAAGGTGTGAAGATAGGGAAAAAGGTTTTAAAACAGTGAGCATTCTCCTTTTGAAGGATTAGAGAGTACATGAATTGATATAATGAGAATAGAAAGGGAGACAGATAAAAGTGAAACAAATAGGTGATATTTATATAACACTTAAAAAAACACCCAACAACAGGGCAACATTTTCCTTGGTATACAGAGCTACTGGTGAGGGATTTCTACTATCAAAGTAGCTCAGTGACTATTGTGCAACTCATAGTATTAGCAAGTTGCCAGAACCATGGAGAAGTTGTGTTCATCCATCAAGTGTATGTCAGAATTGAGCCTTGGATTCAAGTCACAACATTATAGATTTGGAGCTAGTAGGTGCTTCAGAGATAATCATATAGTATAAGCCCCTCATTTAACAGATGATAAAACTGGGACAGAAAGTTTAAGTGACTTGCTCAGAGTCACACAGCTAAAATGTATCAGAGACAAGATTTGAGTTGGCCTTCTGAACTCTAAGTAGGGCACTCTATCCACAACACCACACTGCTTCTCAGAAGCACTTTTAAGTTTTACAAAACACTTTACATACATTATCTCATTTTAGCCACTCAACAACCTATGAGGGAGATATTATAGGCATCATTAACCTTGTTTTACAGATGAAGAATCCAAGATTTAGAGATGAAGTAACAGTCCCTTGGCCACTCAGTAAGCAAGCATCAGAAGTAGAATTCAAGATGAGGCATTCCTGACTCTAAATTCAGCATTTTCCCCACCTTAGTGTGCAAGTTAGAGAAATAGATTGGGGCAATAAAATCTTAACAAATTTATTGCATAGATTATGATGAAGTATTAAAGATTTATGGACAAGATAGTGGCATGACCAGGGATGTACTTATAGATTAAAAAAAGATCAATTTGGCATCAATGTTGGGGATGGACAGGAGTGTAAAAGGTGAGTAGAACAACTATTAGGACTATTGGCTCAACTGAGCAGAGGGTAATAAGGGCCCGAGCTAGGTGTTAGCAATGGGGATTATATTTCAGAGGAGGATCATGGAGAAAAAAATGAATGATGGCTACAGAAGATGAAAGAAGCTAGAATAACTTTCATTAAGGAATCATTTTTTTAGGGTGCAGAAATGGAAGAGAAGTTAGTGAAAGACAGAGAAAAGAAATGAGGGAGATAAGAGGAGAAGGGAAAAAGAATTTGTCAAGTGCCTACTATTTGCCAGGTATTATACTTCACAAGTATTATCTCATTTGATCTTCACAACAACCCTGTGAGTTAATGCTATTACTATTCTCACTTTGCATTTGAGGAAACATAGGTAGATAGTGACTAAATGACTTGTCCAGGATCAAACTGTTAATAAGCATCTGAGGTCAAATGTACATTCAGTTCTTCTTGACTCTAAGACCTTTCCACTTTGCCATCCAAGTGCCTAGGAAACCAGGAAAGTGCAATCTCATTAAAGCAAAGGACAAGAGTTTCAAGGAGGAGGTAGCCTAGAAACAGAACTTTCCACAACAATGGATATTTTAAAGCACTTTTTTATTAATGTTGAAAAAAAAATCATGATCAGAGATGGAGCAAACTAAAATAGAATCTGTGGCCCCCTCAATTATGATTCTATAATTCAATAGAATCAAGTACTTCAGAGAGGTCAAAGATGGTGAGGACTGAATTAACACCATCAAATTATTATGATGTAATTAATGGCCTTAAATACATCAATTTTAGTAAGTTGCTGATAGTTGGAGTCAAACTACAAGGTGTTGGAATGAGAGAGTGGTTGAGATGTGTTGGTCACAAGTGTAGGCAACTTTTTTTTCAGTAAGAGGATGGAAATAGCAAGCGGAAAGTATAGATTGTTACATGTCATGAATCTGAGCCATCCTACATATTTGTCTCCCAATATTAGAATGTCAACTCACTGAGAATAGTGAATATTCCAAAGGTGCTTACAACAGTGTTTGAAAAAATAAATAATAATAAATGCTTTTTCATTCATTCATTCCCTTACTAGCTCATTCATGCATTCAGTCATTCAAGAGAGCAATGGGATGATTGGTTGCATAAATTTTTAACGTTACTAATTGGCACAATTTTGTGACTGTATCCAGCAATATTTGGCAGCCTGTGCAGGGGACCACAATTAAGTAGACAGCAGGATTATATATAGTTTGGGGATTAGCATGGTAGATGTTAATAACAATAACAACAATAAATATACAATAAATATATATATAGACGTGTATATACATACATGCATACATATATACATATGTGTATATACATATGTGTGTATATGTGTTTATATACATATAAATACTTGGGAAGTATTTAAGTGTTTGAATTCTGTGTAAGTGAAAATCAGGTTTACAAAGATGGGGAAGAGTGAGAAATGAGAGATAAGGAGGCAGTCCGACATAAAAGATTTCTGGTATAATGGAGTTCTGGAAATAGAGAACCTGGGTTCAAATCCTGCTTCTAGTACTTACAGTTGTTGGTGTGTTTTTTTGAATATTGGACAATTCACTTAATCTCAATGGGTCTCAATTTCTTCACTTGTAAAATGAGGGTATTGGATTAGATGGCTTCTGAGATCACTTCTAGTCCTAATTCTGTAATCTAATGATCGTATAAGAAGGTTGCATTCAGCAAGGGATTTTAAGAAATTTATTTCTTTAAGATTTAACCACTGAATAATAATGAAGCCCAAGTTGTACTTGTGAGGAAGTGAAACAGAATGAAAATGAAAGTTGCTCAAGCTGAGGAGGTCAAGCATGAACAATGATGATGTTAGTATGTTGTAAGGATTATTAATTTTTTATGTACAGAAGAGAAAGTGTAACTTTAACCTAGGCTCTCTTATTATCCATTACACTAACAATTCTACTTCAATTAATAAGACATGACAGTGATTTACAAATGTCATTCCCCACTTTCAGCAGCTCTTGCTAAAGCATTTTTATGTCATTATTTAGTAAAAAATTGGATGGCATATGTCAGAGTTCAGTGCAAATTATTAACATGCTTAACCCAACACAATTTTAAAAATTAACTCATTAATATTCTTTGTGGTTGCAAGAGTGTTTGCTATATTTTTATACTCTTCAAAACTTAAAAGATAATTCTCCTGGATTGGTCTACTTCCTTCAACCTCTATTAAATGTGTTAGAAGCTTTTGGATGATGAAGTCTCCTCTATCTTAACCTGGTTGAGTTTTTATCTTGGCAAATCTCATTTCTGACTGCTTTTGGTTTTGAGTTGAGTAATATACACTACATTTTCCTCCAATCAGTAAGCAAATACCAGAATATTGAAGAAATCTCTAATTTTTTCCACACAGAAGGCTTTGGAAATTCATAAGCATTGGTCACTTACTTTTTTCATTAGCACAAAACATTACACTCAGAGAAGCATTCAACTGAATGCCTTCCAGTTTTATCAAAAGATTATTGATAAATGTAATTGTTTTATACAAAAGAGTGAGCATTCATATGTCACCATGGTTTTGACGGTTGCAAATCAATATGAATGTACTCTCACTATCTAAGCATGAATATAGATAGAAGTCATGTTATTCTCCTGTGTGGATTACAATGCCAGGATGGATCTCCACCTTGGAAGATTAACTTCACATGCCCAGCAACCTGCTATGAATTAGTGTATGAATCAACTAGTTATCATCTTCTCCTAAAACTGGATACTGTATGGGATGCACCTCTTGCATGAACATGGGACAAAAACTAAATAAATGGAAAATGGTAACCAGAAATAACCTGTTCCTTTAATAGGAAAGGGGAAAAATATTTTGACTTGCCTTCCCATGTAACTTCTGTGTCAAAACATTTTGAAATATTTTTCACAGCACTTACTGGACTTATTCTATGTGCCCTCCCAAATTAACAGCAAAATCAGAAAATATAAAGCTAGCTAAATGAATTGCTTCATAGAACAAGGGGCAAGATAGTTCACTGCATTATGGTCAAGAAAATTTTAAATATTCTCCCCTTTGATGGAGTGTCTTGAAAAATCAATTAGTCTAGTGGTCTGTTTTAGTTAGACATAATTAAATGTGTTCTGGGATATGGCACTGACATGAAAAATTCCTCTTAGAACAAGTACTTTGATCATCAAGAAATGTGCTCAATATAACACCCTCTACACCAACATAACATCCTAGAAGTACAATGTTAGAGCTTGGTGGGAACTTGCAGGTGAACCTCCTGATTTTATAGATGATACATTGGAAGCATAGTCTTTGAGTGACATTCTATATATCATTTAATGTGTCTCTTTTTAAGTCTGCTTTCTTTTCTTTTTTTTTTTTGTTTTACTTTGTTTTGTTTGGAGCAGGCCACAGATTTCACTGGTAGAGAGAATACCTGAAAAGGAAATCCCAACTACTAATACAGCTTTGCCTCCCTCCTTTGCAACTGGGACATTAAAGTATCAAGTAACTTGCCAAGAGCCACATGATCAATGTATAGCAGAAATTGTACATATGTATCTGTGACCAGCTTTCTGTCCCCTTTGCCCTATAAATATTGATTATCTTTTTAACTATACTAATAATTTATTCAACTTTCTCAATTCCTTGATACTATTATTAAGAGCCTGTTTCTTAACTTATTTATTCAACAGACTGAGTACAAGTCATTTTGAAGTGTACAAAGATGATTAATTATATTGGGGGAAAAGAAGCACAGTGGGTTATAGAGCAAGAGAAAGTACATGTATGGCTGGCCATTGGTGACTGCTTCAAGAGGTTTTCACTGTACCTAGGTTACTGAGAGAAGCTGATGCAAAGTGTGTAATTGAGTTGGTGTTACTGCCCAGGTCTGTTGTTGCCATGGTATTTAAAGAAAAGAGTCAGAATTAATACCATCTTTTTTTTTATAAGAGAGTTTTATTAATTTTTAAAATTGTTATATCACCTAGATTTTCCTCTATCTTCCTTTCCCTGAAAGCTATTTCTTATAATAAAGATTTTTAAGGAAATAGAGAAAGAAAAGAAAAGAGACAATTTAATAAAACCAATGATTACATTTTAAAAAATCTGACATCATATGCCCCACCATTTCCTATCAATGGACTCTGACCTATGCATAGGAGTGAGGAGTAGTATCTTCTTATATCTCTTCTTTAGAGCCAAACTTGGTCTTTTAAATTTCACAACATTCCGCATTAATTGTTTTCTGAGTATTGTCCTTCTCATTTACTATGTTGTAGTCCACCTGTATGCTGTATACAAATTAGCTGTTATACATAAAATACCTGCTTGCGGAGAGATAATACAGAAAGTAGAAAAAGGAAAAATTGGGTGATATTTGTGGGTGTGCATTTTATTTGTCAGTAAATTTTGTGAACTCAAAAGTTCACCATGTGTCCTATGATCAAGACCTAAAAAGATTGTAGGTGGTCTTGATACCCTAACAGATTGGAAGTGGGGGTTATGGTACATTAGAATCAATAATAGATGTAATAGGGGGTGCTCCCCACATTTTAGACAGGATATACCAAGTAGCTGCTCTCTAGGAATGTATAGTCCATTAGAATGGGGACTAGGAGGAAAGGACCAAGCATTTATTAAGCACCAACCTTGTGCTAGGCAGTGCTCTAGGCCCTTTGCAAAATGATATCATTTTTAAGAGATAAAGTGTATATGCAAAAAAATACAATACAAATAATTGGAATAGGTATCATAACATAAATCCAAAAGAAGAGCTATTACAAGTTTATTAGAAAGTCAAACCCTCTTCTCCCCCTCCTTCCACTCATTGCTGAGTCTAGTGAAGCTCTAAATCTCTTTAGGTAGATTGATAGGAATACTGGAATATTTTCGACCTAAGTAGGAATACCAACAAATTTTGGTTTGTTTTTGTTTTTAAACAAGGCAGGAATCCTAAGCAAATGCCAATGAGTTTATTGCCAACAGGTTCACATAATAAAGGCAGGAGTGTACATGAAGAGATCTAACACATCTCTTATTCTCTACTTTCCCCTCCCTTTTTGGCTTTAACTGCCTCTTTTTTCCTGACTACTATATAAATTTGCACACCAACTAGGAGTATTATGTGGTCTGAGAAGGATTTTGTCATCAGAGATCTGAATACAGAGATCTGTGTTTTTCGTTGGATGGAACTTTCGATTTGATTTTAGAGGGAACAGACTGGCAATCAGAGATTTTGGCAGCAGTCAAAATATCTAACCCACAAATCAGAGAATTGACTGGGGAAAAAAGACTTTATACAAAGGTAACAAATAACAAATCAAAAGACCAGAAGACTAGAGGACACTTGCAGGGTGCTTAGCTAGTTGTCATTATTATGTCCTTAGCTTATGCATACTAAATGTCTGTGTATTTCCAGTGCAGAGTAGACACGTACAAGCTGTTCTATCCATTCAATCAACTCAATTTATTTCAGTTCAATTTAATTCAATTCAAATGAATGTAATGAGCATTCATTAAGTGTCAACTATGTGTCAAAATACTTGAAATAAGTCTGGCTCATCTTGAGCTGGCATGAAGTCTAGACACATGGGAAGTGCAATAGGAGATGGTACAATGAGTTTTGTCCTTATGAGCACGTGTATATTTGACCTTGGGCAATTCACTTCCACTTTCTTGAATTCAGTGTCCTGATTTATGATATGTTTGTAGTAGACTAAAAGATCTATAAGGACTCTTTGAACTCCAAATCTGATAATACTATGATTTTGTATAGAACACATGTTCATCATCACACAATTTATTTTAATGTGAAGAAAATACAAGGTACCACTGTATTCATTATTTGTTAATGTATTTTTAAGTGACTCAACAGAGCATTTAAATGTCTCTCCAACAAGGAGTCTCCTTTATATGAGATCATACAAGTTCCAAAAGCCAATAATGCAGAATAAGCAGTAAATCACTGTAGCTCTCCCATATTCACTTCCAAACAATCATAAAATAGTGCTCCAGAACAAATCCTGGAAGAGCAGAGTCAGCAGAAAGATGGGGTGGAGCAATCTTTTTAGCCCAAGACCCTTGGAATATTGGCAAGAAAGGTCCATATCACTCAGGTAAAAGGAGAGCACAGTCCAGGACAGGAATTGTCCTAGCTAGTCAGCAACAAGCCACACCACAGCAAACCAGAGAGAGATCCTGAGTTCTAGTGTGCTGGAGGAGGTAAATGCCAACACTAGAACCCTCCACCCACATGCCTTAGCATAGCCCAGGGAAACGGCAGACTTCAGCTCTAAGAACCATCATGTGTTTTAGGTTAGTCCAGGGCAGGCAAGCAGGCATCCCCCAGCAGTGGAACTTCTGCCTGCTTCAGTGTAGCCCCAGTGAAGTGTGGAAAAACCACACCTGACCTCAGCACATGCCAGACATGACCACTAGGAGTCCAGTTCAGCACTAGGTAAACTGCCAGACCCCTGCCACATCCAGCTGCCAGAAGCAGAAGCCCCAGCACACAAAGCAGTGACCAGGCTTCTGGCCTCCAGCAAAAGAAGCATGGGAAAGGGCATCCTGTGCTCCAGCAGGAGAGCTCAACTTTGAAAGTCAGGAAATACGCAAAAAAAAATGTGCCAGAAGCAAAAATGAACATTGACCATAGCAAGTTACTGAGGTGACAGGAAAGGTCAAAACATAAACTCAGAAGAGGACAACGTTGTCAATATACCAACATCCAAAAGCTCAAAGGAGAATGTGAATTTGTCTCAAGACCAAAAAAGCCTTCTTGGAAGAATTCAAGAAGGATTTAATAAGTCAAGAAGAGAGGTAGAAAAAAATGGGAAAATAAATGAGAGATATTCAAGAGATAGTCAACATTTTGGAAAAGGAAGGACAAAAGTTGACTGAAGAAAACAATTTAATGAAAAATAAAATTGGGATAAATGGTCAATGGATATGAATGGGCAGTTTTCAGGTAAAGAAATAAAAGCTATCTGTAGTCATATAAAATACTCTAAATCACCACTGATTAGAGAAAAGCAAATTAAAACAACTCAGGTACCACATCACACCTATCAGATTGGCTACCACGACAAAAGAGGAAAATGATAAATGTTGGAGAAGATGTGGAAAAATTGGAATACTAATGCATTGTTGGTGAGTTGTGAACTGCTACATATGTTCAGGAGAGCAATTTGGAACTATGCCCAAAGTAAAACTGTGTATACCCTTTGATCCAGAAATACTACTACTAGGTCCGTATCCCAGAGAGATCATAAAAAAGGGAAAAGGACCCACACGTGCACAAATATTTATAGCAGCTCTTTTTGCGGTGGCAAAGAATTGGCAATTGAGGGGATGACCATAAATTGAGGGATGGCTGAACAAATTGTGGTATATGAATGTAATGGAATACAATAAGAAATGACAAGCAGATGGATTTCAGGGGAAAAAAACATGGAAAGACTTATATGACCTGATGTCGATACTGTGCTATGACCAACTTTGATAGACTTAGCTTTCCTCAGCAATGCAATGATCTAAGACAATTCCAAGGGATTCAAAATTAACCCTAAATGCTATCCACATGCAGAGAAAGAACTACTATGGAGTCTGAATGTGGATTGAAGCATACTATTCTCTCTCTTTTTATTTATTAATCTTTCTCATGTTTTTTCCCTTTTGTTCTGATTCTTCTTTGACAACATGACTAATATGGAAATATATTTAACATGATTATACATGTATAGCCTATATCAATTTGGTTTCCATCTTGGAAAGGTGGGAGTGGAGGTAAGGGGAAAATTTCAGAAATGCAAATTTTGTAAAAGTGAATGTTGAAAACTAAAAATAAATAAATAAACTTTCGAAAATACAGTTGTCCAAATGGGAAAAAAATCCACTGAAGAAAACAACTCTTAAAAAGTAGAATTAGCCAAATAAGAAAAAGAGTTACAAAAGCTCACTAATGAAAATCATTCCATAAAAATTAAAATTGGGCATGTGGAAGCTAAACACTCTACAATACATCAAGAATCAGTATAACAAAAGCAAAAAATGAAAAAAAATAAAAGAAAATGTAAAATACTTCATTAGAAAAGTGACTTACCTGGAAAATAGATCCAGGAAACATAATTTAAGAACTACTAGACTATATGAAAGCCATGATCAAAAAAAAAGCCTAGACAGCATCTTTCCAGAAATTATCAAGGAAAATTGCCCTGATATCCTAGACCCGGAAGGTAAAATAGTCATTGAAAAAAATAAACCAATCACCTCCTGAAAGAGATACCAAAGTGAAAACTTCAAGGAATATTGTGGCCATTTTCCAGAATTACCAGGTCAAGGGAAAATACTGCAAGCAGCCCAAAAGAAAAAAATTCAAATACCATGAAACCACAGTCAGGATTAGGCAGGACTTAGTAGCTTCTACATTAATGATTGGAAAGTCTAGAACATGATATTCCGGAAAGCAAAGGAGCTTGCATTACACCAAGAATCAACTACCCTGCAAAATTGAGCATTTTCTTTCAGGTAAAAAATGGACAGTCAACAAAATAGGGGATTTTCAATCATTCCTGATGAAAAAAAACAGAGATGAACAGAAAATTTGATTTTCAAATATAAAACTCAAGAGAAGCATGAAAAGGTAAAAAGGAAAGAAAAAATATGTTATTCAACAGGGTTAAACTCTTTATATCCCTACATGAGAAGAGGATACCTGTAATTCTTGAGAACACTATCTTTATTAGGGCAGTTAGAAGGGGTATACTTAGGAAGCCAAGATGGAAGAGTAGAAGCAAGGACCTGATTGAGCTTTTCCCCCAAGTCCCTCAAAATACCTGAAAAAATGACTCTAAACAAATTTTAGAGCAGGAGAAGCCACAAAATGACAGAGTGAAGCAGATTCCCAGGTGAAGACAATCTGGAAGCCTGACAGAAAGGGTCTATGGCACTGTGCTTAGAGCAGAATGCAGCCCAACTTGGGTGGCACCAGCACAAAATGGACTAGAGCAGGTCTCAGGCACTGAATCATTAGCAATTGTGGTGGTTTCTGCAACAGCAGCTGCTTTTGGAGCTCTCAGCCTACAGACAGTGGGGGACATGAGCTGCTGATCTGGGTCACAGTCCTGGGTGGCAGTCCTGGGGTGAGGAGGAGCTCTGGTGGGGCAAAGCTGGTGGTGGCTGTGGAGAGGGAATCCTCCTTACAACTCCAGGGCAGAAAAGAGTGGTTGTGGTTTCTCATGAACCAGAGCCCAGGCCGGGAGAGGAGTAAACACCTCTCTTTTGATCATACCACTTTGAAGAAACTGAGAATTTTTGGGTCCCTAGAGATATCTCTGAAAACAGCTGCACAAAACTGCTGAAAATTGGGGCAGTACACCCCCCACATAACAAAGGACTCAAAAGTCAAATAATTGGCTGGGAAAATGAGCAAACAGGGGAAAAAGAATAAGATTACAGAAGGTTACTTTCTTGGTGAAAAGTTTTACTTGCTGATGAGGAAGATCAAGGTATGCAGTCAGAGGAAGACAATGAGGCCAAGGTTGCTACATCCAAAGCCTCCAAGCCATGGTAGACCTCAAAAAGGGTTTTGAAAATCAAGTAAGAGAAGTGGAGGAAAAATTACGAGGAGAAATGAGAGTGATGCAAGAAAATCATGAAAATGAGTGAAGAGTTTCCTAAAGGAGACACAAAATGTTCTAAAGAAAATGAAATCTTTAAAAATAGACTAAACCAAATGGCAAAAGAGATCCAAAAAAAAAGCACTGAGGAGAAGAATGCCTTGAAAAGGAGAATTGGCCAAATGGAAAAGTGGGTACAGGAGCTCACTGAAGAAAATAATTCCTTAAAAACTTGAATGGAGCAAATGGAAGGTAATGACTTTAAGAGAAATCAAGAAATTATAAATCAAAACCAAGAGAATGAAAAAATAGAAGATGATGTGAAATATCTCATTGGAAAAAAAATCACTGATCTGGAAAATAGGTCCAGGAGAGGTCATTTAAAAATTATTGGACTACTGAAAGCCATGATCAAAAAAAGAGCCTAGATATCATCTTTCAAGAAATTATCATGGAACACTACCCTGATATTCTATAACCAGAGGGTAAAATAAAAATTGAAAGAATCTACCTATCACCTCCTGAAAGAGATTCCTAAAGGAAAACTCCTAGGAATATTGTAGTCAAATTCCAGAGTTCCTAAGTCAAGGAGAAAATATTGCAAGCAGCCAGAAACAATTCAAGTATTGTGGAAACACAAACAGGATAACACAAGCTTGTACACTAAGGGATTGGAAGGTTTGGAATATGATATTCCAGAGATCAAAGGACATACTTAATCGTAGAATCCAAGAAACCAAGAATCACCTACCCAACAAAACTGATTATAATATTTCAGGGGGAAAATGGAATTTCAATGAAATAGAGGACTTCCAAGCATTCTTGTTGAAAAGACCAGAGCTGAATAGAAAATTTGACTTTCAAAAACAAGAATCAAGAGAAACATAAAAAGGTAAACAGGAAAGAGAAGTCATAAGGGACTTATTAAAGTTGAACTGTTTATATTCCTACTTGGAAACATGATATTTGCAACTCTTGAGACCTTTCTAAGTATGTGTATGTGTATGTGTGTATATATATTCATAGGAATACATATACCTGTATGTATATGTATATGTATGTGTATACACATATATACATATACACATATAAGTTTGTGTATATATATATGTATTTATGTATGTATGTATATATGTATATGTATATATGCTTGTGTGTGTGTGTGTGTGTGTGTGTGTGTGTGTGTGTGTGTAGACAGAGGGCACAGGGTGAGCTGAATATGAAGGGATGATATGTAAAAAATAAAAGTAAGTATTGAGATGAATGTACAAAGAAAAAGAAAAAGGGAGAGGTAGAATGTAGTAAATCACCTCACATAAAAGAGGCAAGAAAGAGATTTTACAATGGAGGGGAAGAAGGCAGATGAAAGGGAATAAGTGAGCCTTACTCTCATTGGATTTGTTTTGAGGAGGCAATAATATACACACTCGATTGGGTGTGGAAATCTATTTTACCCTACAGGAAAGCAGGGAGAAAGGGATAAGAGAGGGGAGATAATATAAGGGGTGGCAGACTGGGGGAAGGGGCAATCAGAAGCAAACACTTTGATGGAGGGACAGGTCAAGAGAGGAGAGTAGAATAAATGGAGGGTGGTATAGGATAATGGAGGGTGGGACAGGACAGAGGGTAATATAGCTAGTCTTTCACAACAGGGCTATTATGGAAGTGTTTTGTATGACTCCACATGTATAACCTATATCAAATTGTTTGCTTTCTCAATGATGGTGGATGGGAGGGAAGAAGGGAGAGAATGTGGAACTCAATGCTTTAAAAATGAATGTTAGAAATTGTTTCTACATGCACTAGGAAATATATACAGGGAATGAGGTATAGAAATCTATCTTGCCCTACAGGAAAATAGAAGGGAAGGGGATAATAGAAGGGAGTGGGGGGTAATAGAATGGAGGGAACATTGGAGGAAGGGGTAATCAAAATACACCTTGTCTTAGGGTGCCAGGGTAGGGGGAGGGGAGAGATGCAGAGAAAATTTGGAGTTCAGAATCTTGTGGAAGTGAATGTTGAAAACTAAAAATAAATAAATTTATATGAGAAAACATAAAAAAGAAGGGATATACTTATATAGAGGGTGTAGGTATAAGTTGACTTTGTTGTGATGATAAAAAATATTTAAGGAGTGAAAAAATGATTACATTGGGAGAAGGAAGAAAGAAGAAAGCAGGAGGCAGAATAGGGTAAGTTACATCACATGAAGAGTTACAAATACTCATTTCAATAAAGGGAAAGATGGCAGGGGTGACCATTATTTGAACCTTACTATCATTGGATTTGGCTCGAAGAGGGAATAACATACACAGTCATTTAGGTAAATCTATTTTACCTGATAGTGAAGTAGGAAGAGAAATGGAAAAGAAAAGGAAGAGTGGTGGTTAGAACTGAGGGCAGAAGGGAGGGAAAATAGTCAGAGATATGGGAAGGAAAAGAGAATGGAGCTGATAGAAGGGAGGGCAGATGGAGGGAGGTAGTGGTCAGAAGCAAAACACCAGTGGGAGCAGAAAGAATGAAAAAGTAGAGAAAATTATAAAGGGGTGGGTAATAGTATGGAAAGAAAGACACAGTTAGTAATCATAACTGTGAATAGGAAGGAGATGAACTCTCCCATAAAAATGAAAGTGAATAGCAGAGTGGACTAAAAACCAGAATTGTACAATATGGTGTTAGAAGAAACATATGTGAGATGGAGAGATACACACAGAGTAAAGGTAAAAGGCTGGAGAAGGATATATTGTGCTTCAGTTGAAGTAAAAAAAAAAACAGAAGGGTATTAATCATTATCTCAGACAAAGCAAAAGCAAAAATAGATCTAATTAAAATTGATAAGGAAGGAAACTACCTCTTGCTAAAAGGTGCCATAGACAATGAGGCAATATCAATACTAAACATATATGCACCAAATGATATAGCATTCACATTCTTAGAGAAGAAGTTAAGTAAGTTATGGGAAGAAATAGACAGCAAATCTGTATTAAAAGGGGACCTCAACCTCCCCCTCCATGAGCTAGATAAATCTAAATATAAAATAAACCAGGAAGAAGTTAAGGAGGTGAATAGAATTTTAGAAAAGTTACATGTGATAGACATCTGGAGAAAAATGAAAGGGTGTAGAAAGGAATACACCTTTTTCTCAGTAGTAAAGGGCACCTGCAAAAAAAAAAATCTATTAGGGCATAAAATGCAGAAAGGTAGAAATATTAAATACATTCTTTTCAGATCATGATGCAATAAAAATTCCATGCAATAAAAGGCCGTGCATGGAAAGATAGACTAAAAGTTAATTAGAAACTAAATAATTTAATCCTGAAGAATGAGTGGGTCAATCAACAAATCATAGTAACAATCAATAACTTCACCAAAGAGAATGACAATTATAGGACAACATACCAAAACATATGGGAGGCAACCAAAGCAGTTCTTAGGGGAAATTTTCTATCTCTAAATGCTTGCATGAATAAAATAGAAATCAGTGAATTAGGCATGCAACTAAAAAAGCTAGAAAATGAACAAACTAAAAATCCTAAATTAATTACAAAATAAAAATTCTGAAAATCAAAGGAGAGATTAAGAAAATTGAAATTAAGAAAACTAATAAATAAAACTGATCTGGTTTTATGATAAAAGCAACAAAATATATAAATCTTTGGTTAATTTGATTTTTTTAAAAAAGAAAAAATCAAATAACTGCTATTAAAAATGAAAAGGGTGAATTCACCACCAATGAATAAGAAATTAAAACAATAATTAAGAACTGTTTTGTCCAACTATATGCCAATAAATCTGATAATCTAAGTGAAATGGATAAGTATTTGCAAAAATATAAATTGCTTAGATTAATACAAAAGGAAATAAAATACGAAAATAATGCCATTTTATAAAATAAATCTAGTAAGCCATCAATGAACTTCCTAAGAAAAAAATTGTTAGGGCCAGATCAAGTTTCAAGAAATTTTTACCAAAATTTTAAAGAAAAATTAATTCCAATACTATATAAACTATTTGGCAAAAATAGGCACAGAAGGAGTCTTTCCTTTTTTTGGAGAGGGGGAGGCAAGGCAATTGGGGTTAAAAGACTTGCCCAGGGTCACACAGCTACTAAGTGTGTCAAGTGTGTGAGGCCAGATTGGAATTCAGGTCCTCCTAACTCCAGGGCTAGTGCTCTACTCACTGTACTACCTAGGTGCCCCACAAGGAGTCTTTTCCAATTCTTTTCTTGACACAGATATTGTGCTGATACCTAAACAAGGAAGATCCAAAACAGAGAAAGAAAATTATATACCAATTTCCTTAATGAATATTGATGTAATTTTTAACTATCTATTAGCAGAGAGATTACATCAACTTATCACTAGTATGATACACTATGACTAGATAGGATTTATACCAGGAATGCAGGGCTGGTTCAATATTAGAAAAACTATTACCATAATTGACCATATCTATAACAAAAAGAACAGAAGACATGTGATTATCTCAATAGATGCAGAAACAGCTTTTGACAAAATACAGTACCCATTCCTTTTAAATGCAGTGGAGAGCAAAGGAATCAATGGAGTTGTCATTAAAATGATATGCAGTATATATCTAAACCAAAAGCAAGCGTTTTATATAATGGGGCTAAGCCAGAAGCATTTCCAGTAAGATCAGGGGTGAAACAAGGATATATACTGTAACAGCATCATTGTCCCATGACCAACTTAGCTTTTCTCTACAGTACAATGATTTAAGATATTTCCAAAAGAAAAAATCAAAATGCCATTTACAACCAGAGAAAAATTATGGAGTTTGAGTACAAATCGAAGCATACTATTTTCTCTTTTTTGTTGTTGTTTTTTTTTTCTTTCTTGTGTTGTTTCTCTTTTCTTCTGATTCTTCTTCTATCACAACATGACTAATATGGAAACATGTTTAATACTATTGTACATATATATCCTATGTCAGATTGCTTGCCATCTTCGGAAGGGAGGAAAGGAGAAAAAAAATTTGGGACTCAAAATCTTATAAAACAACGTTGAAAACTATCTTTCCGTTAAATTGGAAAAAAATACTATTAATTAGAAAATTAAAAAAAGAAAAAAGTTCATACAAAATAAACTAAAAGTAGTTGAATACAAGTACTTTGAAGGCAGGTCTTTGTGTGTGTGTGTGTACACGTGTGTGTGTGTGTGTATGTGTATGTGTTTGTTTTCTCTTTCTCTCATTGAACAACATAGAGCAAGTTACTTAGTAGGTACTTAAGCCTCATTGAATTCAATTGAAATCAGAGATGACTATGATTAAAAAAGATTATTACTATCAAGTGAGGTATAAAACAGAGACCCACATGCTCACAAATGTTGTTAGCCACTCTCAAGGAGGTTCAAAAGGGAATAAAAAGTTACCTTCTTGATTGTGAGAGCCTCCACTTGCTTCTTTTTGTGGGTTATGTTGTCCTGATTACATCAAGTATTCAGCACCTTGGCAATGAGTTCCTTCATTACTCAAAAGATACTAGATTAACAATTCAGAGAAAAAAAATAAATGAAAAAAATCTTCTGCCCCAACTACAATTTCACAGCCAGTTGATTGGGTTAGTACACAGACACATACATCTGGGAGGAGAACTCCAAGTGGATGATGATCTTGCTCTAGAATCAAAGAGAATAGAATTAATTGCTTGTGGGAGATTTCACAGTGGTTTTAATATTCCAAAGCAAAACAAAAT
This sequence comes from Trichosurus vulpecula, assembly GCF_011100635.1. NCBI lineage: Eukaryota > Metazoa > Chordata > Mammalia > Diprotodontia > Phalangeridae > Trichosurus > Trichosurus vulpecula. The sequence goes on along the minus strand of NC_050579.1, from coordinate 219,057,074 downwards.
CAAAATTCATTTTAACAAAGGCATTTTCTCAATTCTGTATTGTTTGATTCTCGTAATACATATATATCACATATATGTGTATATATATACATGTATACATGTCCATATATATGTACATGTATACACACACACATATATATATACACACATATAAATAAACATGTACATATTCAAACACACATTTCACCATGAGGTGGTGAAAATCATGTTTGTTTGGAAAAAGAGGTAGAGCAATCATGTGGTGAGATGACAGTAACAGACGGACATTTGAGTAGTTAATGGAGAATGTTGTGGTCCTGAAGACAAAAGACACCATTTTAAATCCTGTATGATCTTGGACAAATCACTTTACTACCTTGGGCCTCAATTTCTTCATCTTTATGATGAGGGGCTTTGATTAGATGGCCTGTGAGTTCCCTTCCAGCTCTATATCCACAATCCTATGAGCTTTACATGTTATAAAAAGAAGGGTGGTATGGTGGGGAAAAGTACTAAATCTGGAGTCAGGAAGAACTAGATTCAAATATAGCCTCAGCCACTTTATTACATATGTGACCCTTGGGGAAAAATCTTTTAACCTTTAAGGACCCCAGTTTCATAAAAAAGAGGGAGCTGCACTGAATGAACTTTTTTATTAAAATAATGTACGATATATGATTCTATGAATCATATCCATGAAATAAAGAAAGAAAGAAAGACTGAAAGAAAGAAAGACTTCTAATAAAATTGCATAGATCCTCCAAGGAGAACTGATGGTAGAACATTGACACATATCCCCCTCAATGAGAAAGATGGAGTAAATAAAAACACTGCTAAAAGTACGGCTCCATTACATTACTGAAGTACTTTATGTCGGACTTGACGGTACTTGGTAACTGACTGGATAAGAACAACAAAAGAAAAGATAATGCTAAGTTATTAAAGCAAAGATAATAATAAAGGTTGTAGGGTAGGATATTGATGACTGTCAGCTCCCCTCATGGAATTTAGTAGTGGTAGTAGTAGTAATAATAGTGGTAGCAGTAATAGTAGTAGTAGTGAGTAGTGGTGGTGGTGGTGGTGGTGGTAGTATTGATATGGCAGCTAGCTAGTGCAGTGGCTAAAACATTGGACATGGAATAAGGAAAATGTGAGTCCATATCTAGTCTCAGTAATAGTAGTAGTAGTAGTAGTAGTAGTAGTAGTAGTAGTAGTAGTAGCAGTTGTAGCACCTATGTGATATTCACAGCACCTATGGCAGCTATGTAGTTATGAATTGCGAAATATAGCAGACTCTCTTCACTGAAGGCAGAATCAAAACATTTATTGAAACACCAGAAAGCCAAATCCCAATACCAGAAAACTAAATCCATCATAGCAACAAAGAAATCTATATGCATTAGCAATGCAGGGGGCACCAACATCCCCAAGTCTTCCCTCTGTTAGTGTCTTCTCACAAGGGCAAAATAACTTCCTCTCTTACTCATGCTAGTTCCTGCACCTGCTCTCTCTCTCACCTCAAATTGTTCTGACCAATTTCCTCTCAGTTTCATTTCACCCTTCTTGCTCCATCCTTCCTGCTTCACCCCTTCCTGTTGGACCTGTTTGGCAAGCTCCTCCCACCAAAGGCTTCATGTGACTCAAAATCATGTGACTTAGGCTTCCTTGTGACTTAAGCAGGTCATAAAAGCCTATTAATGGATGGGAAAGATCTTCCCTTTTAAACTACCATTACAGTTGTAGATGCAGTTAGCTCTTTTCCAGAACTTCAAAGCTTGAAAAATATTTTAGATGTATTATCTCATGTGATCCTCTATTATTATCTATATTTTCCAGATTCACAAACTGAATATGACAAAGGTTAAATGACTCGCCTAGCACCACACAATTGATAAGAATTTGAGACAGGATTTATACTCATCCTCCCAAATCTAAGTTCAGTGCTCTATGTACTAGTCCACCTACCCACAGGTAATCCAAATTGTGGTTCCGATTTGAGGAAAGATAATAAATTTGGTTTGGGACATAATGAATTTGTGGTGAGAAGAGATGTATATGAATAAATATCATAGGCATTTGGAAATGAAGATCAAGAACTCTGGAGAAAGGCTATATGTGCGTGTAATTTGCACATAGGTATTATGTAAATCTGAGGAAGTGAGAGAACTGCTAAAGGAAGGAGCATAAGTTCATATCTTTAAGAAATTATCTTTATAAGGTGTTTGGAAGAGAATGAGTGGCTAGTGAAGGAAATAAAAAGAGCAATTATAGAGGCAAGAAGAGAAAAAGGACAGTAAAGTCAAGAGAGGACAAGAGTATCCAGAAAGCAAAAGTAATAATTGCTGCAAATTACTGCATATAAATAAGTTTCAAGATGACTGGAAAAAAAGTTATTACATTTAACAATTAGGAAGGTCATTGATGACCTCTGAGAAATCAATTTCATTGAAACAGTTGTGACAGAAGCCAGATCTCAAGGCCAAAAGGTGATGGCTGGTAGGAATGAAGTAGAAGCACATAATCAAGGCAATTCTTAACAAGATTATTGACTTTGCAAACAGTACATGCTTTATTATATGGTTTTTTTCAGAAATTATTTATTTTTTTCAGAAACAGTTTGGAAAAGTGTGGAATAGTGGATAATAATTTGACTTAGGAGTAAGCAAGACCTTAGTGCAAATCTGTCCTCTGGCACATACTGGCTGTGTGACCTGGGCAAGTCAACAAATCAGTTTTCATAGGCAACTCTTTTTTTTAGGCAATCAGGATTAAGTAACTTGCCCAGGGTCACACAGCTAGTACATGTCTGAGGCCAAACCTGAACTCAGGTCCTCCTGACTCCAGGGCCAGTGCTCTGTCCACTGCACCACCTAGCTACCCCAAATCCAGTCAACTTTTGAAGGCTCCATGTTTTTCAGTAGTGGCCAATCTGGCCTGAAGAGCAAATTCGTCAAAAAGAGATTCCCTATAACAAGGAAATCGTAGGCCTGATGGAAACACACACACACACACACACACACACACACACACACACACACACACAGCGAAAATGGAAAAAAGAACTGTTACCACTTCTTTTGGGTTGTATTTTCATTAGCAATAGCAATAAAAGCATTATTTTTGTCCTCTCTACTTTCAGGCAACAATGCACCACATAAGTAAGTGACTCCACAAACCTAAAAAGAATGAGATTGAGAAGAGTGACTGAACATAGGGATAAGTAGTTAGAAATAAGGGATTGTGGATAGCACCCCTCATCCCTCCCTCCCCCCCCATAAAAAAGAAAAGAAAAAATTAGATATGAGTCATTGAAAACAGACAGGGAAGCCTTTTAAAGTTTCAGGTTAGATTTTTATCTATTTTAAGAGAAAAGCAAGATCTATACCATAGGCCTTTGCAGTTTCATGTACAATCCTCTCCGGTTCAACAGTATAGATGGAAATGGTCATTCTCTTTGCTGTTTTAAATTTAGAATAAAAAAATGGCTGAATAAAAAGAAAGAAAAAATAAACAACCACCATCTTCAACGACAACAACAGAGAATAAAAAGAGTGACTAGGCTGAGCCAATGGAGTCAGAAGACCAGAGTTGAAATCTCAGCTCTGATACTGTCTACCTCTGAGACCTTGGGTAGATCATGTAACCTCTTTGGGTCTTAATCTCTTTTCAGAGAGGGGGACTACATGACTTTTAAGCCTCATTAATTTGGATTTTGTGATCCTATTTATGAACAGAAAAGTATTGTTTGTGCCATAGCCCTCATGTTGACAAGCCGTGATGAAAGGATTGCCTGGAAGGAATAAAACATATCCTAAAACTTATCTCTGGATTCTCTGTTTTGAGTTTACTGTTGTGTGCAGTAAAGAAAAATGAACCCATTAAACCACCTGGTTTCACTTCACCGGTGTTAGTTAATGGATCATGCAAGATAAGTTGCATGAAGTAAAGCCTGGGTTTAAATCCTGAAAACAACCAGATTTTATAACAACTACCAAAAAGACCTTCTTTCAAAAGCTTTTGACAAAACCATGATCTAACAAAGCACCTTTTATGTTGGAACTAGTATGCGACATACAAACATAAATATCATGAATAATAAATTGACAACCCCCCATTTAAATAATATTGATGATGATGCAAACTAAACAATCTTAGCCTTCCTTAATCTTGCCAGAAGAAGAAAGTAACAAAATGTACCCAGTAGATTTCAAATGATTCCTTTTCTTCTTGTAGATGGTGATAACTGGAGAGACTCAGAAGGCTTTCAGATTATCACATGTTGGTAATAAGCCCATGAAGACATTAAAAATAATTTCACTTCCATAAATGGATATTTCAATAGCTTGTCACCTATTCAGGATGCTGAGGTGAAATTAATATACAATGATGTTACACTCCCTTTTGCCACATTTTGGCACATCTTATGTGTAAGATTTAATCTATAAAAAAATTCAGCATTAGAGAGAAATTGAAGATACCAATGTCTGTACCACAGAATGCCTTCTCCACGAGAATTATAAAGTAGGTTACTCAGGGGGCACAGGTATAGAACCATTGACAATCTGTCACTCCATGAAATTGACAAAGCATTCCAAAAGTTAAAATGATAGGTGAATCTTCAACTTGATTTAAACTCCTGACTATTCCTGCTTTGCTTAACTACTGTTATGATTTATTCATGCAAAGAGTTGCAATCGACTGAATAAACTTTTTGATTTACTACAGCAAAGTATTTCTAATTAGGTAGTTACTACTACTAAAGTGTTCACATAGAGAGCTATCATTTTAAGTGTCTTCCCATGAAGCAATTGTAAGATGCCTATATTTTGTGTAATTACAGAGCTCTTGCTATTGCCTTCTCAAGAGATTTTCATATAGAATAATAACTTTAGGAAATTATATTAATATATCTGTTGGCAGAGCTATTCCAGATCCTAATTTGCACCTTTCGTGCTACTTTTCATATTTTATTTATCCTGAAATGTCAACCATACAACTGAAAATGGCCCAGAAGGAACATTAGACATCCATTTCTTTACAGTGTAAACTTCAAGGCTTTCTTGACAACAAGAAATGTTTAAAACTGCAGCATGGAATTTTCTGATCTTCTGTGAATTTGGGAGACCCAGAGAAGCCATAGATCACTGACCATACTTGTTCCTCACTGTAAAAAAAAGACTCAAAAGAATTTATTTAGAAAATACCAATGTTTTTGAAGAATTGCTTAAAAGGAATGAGGAACGTATTGATACATCCCTGAAATAAAAGGATAAATTATATCATATTCCAACATTCATACAATCTGACATCTCAACAGGCTAGCAGTTGTCCATATGCCTCACCTTTCTATAGAAATTGTTGAAACCTTTCTGACTATAGCCAAACTAATATATTACTATCATTCCCTTAATTCCTTGTGGCTTAAAGGATTGTAGATTTAGAATGGGAAGGTACTTTAATAAAGGTTATCTAGTTCCACCCATTAATTTTGTAGCTGAGGAAACTGCAGCACTGAAAGGTTAAGTCACTTGTCTAGCCACCCAGATGAGACATGGCAGAAGTGGAATTTGAGCACAGGTCCTCTGACTGAAGAGTCTGGAAGTAAAAGGAACCACTTCTCTTTCTCAAAGAGGCTGGAGATTATGCAGGGTTTATTGTACTATGCCCTACATGCATTCTCTTTACGATAAAAAGAGGAAGCGGGACATAGGCCACACTTTATTGGTGCAAACGACTGCATAGAGTTCAAGTCAGTCAAGTCATAAGGAGTCATTTTGGGTAGATGTCATGCACAATTTATAGTTTCTGTCAGCTGAGGGAAGATTACAAAGGGCCAGGCCTAATAGAACTCTCTGTGCTAGATATTTCCACCTGTTGCTAGCTTGTCTCATCCCCAGCCTCAGTCTATGACAGCATAAGCCAGTTTCCATCTCCTGCTGCCTGCCTGATCTCCCAGCTGATGAGCAAAGTCTCTGGTGCCAAGAGAAGCAATATTTCTTTTAACCTCAGGTTTTCTAATTCCTGCTGCAAATGTCCCTTGAAGGAGGAATGAAGGAAATGTCAATGGAGGGCGGGACTTAAATCTCCTTCTCCATCTCCTTCAGCCTCCATTGGCTGCTTTGTTCTCTCCTGCCTAATCTCCAGCCTTCAGAGGAAAAAAATAAGTAAAACAAGGTCTCTCATGTGACCCTATGCCTTCTATATGGTGCTGCATTTGTCTCTTACCTAAAATACACTCTCCTCTAGGAAGAGCTGTGACTTCTTCTACTCAATGAACACTATTACAGATGGTCAAACCTGATGATGAGTACATGCCAGTGACTGAAACTCTGTAGATCATCATCCATTCCCTATCCCTTACCTCCACATTCCTTTTTTTAAGAGATAAGGAAAGTATCTTTTTATGGTATTTTATTTTTTCTAATTACATGCAAAGGCCATTTTCAACATTCATTTTTATAAGATTTTGAGTTACAAATTTTTCACCCTTCTTCCTTCCCCCCAATACAGCAAGCAATCTGATATAGTTTATACATGTACAATCATGTTAAACATATTTCCACATTAGTCATGGGTGTGAAAGAAGAAGAAGAAAAAAAGGGAAAATCCAAGAGAAAGAAAAAAAAACAAAACAAAAGCAAAATGAAAATACTATGCTTCAATCTGCCTTCAGACTGCATAGTTCTTTCTCTGGATAGGGATAGCATTTTCCACCATGAGTCTTTTGGAATTTCCTTGGATAATTGTAATGCTGAGAAGAGCTAAGTCTATCATGGTTGATCATTGCATGATGCTTCTGTGTATAATGTTCTCTGGGTTCTGATCATTTCACACAGCATCACTCAGATCCTGTATGTCTTTCTAGGGTTTTTCTGAAATCCACTTGCTCATCATTTCTTACAGCACACTAGTATTTCCATACATTCATATACCACAACTTGTTCAGCCATTCCCCAATTGTTGGGCATCCCTTCAATTTCCAATTCTTTGCCACCATAAAAAAAGCTGTTATAAATATTTTTGTATATGTAGGGCCTTTTCCCTTTTTTATGATCTCTTTGGGATATAGCCTTAGTAGTAGTATTGCTGGATAAGAGGGCATGCCCTGTTTCATAACCCTTTGGGCATAGTTCCAAATTACTCTCTAGAATAGTTGGATCAGTTCACAACTCCCCCAACAATGCGTTAGTGTTCCAATTTTCCCATATCTTCTCCAACATTTATTGCTTTCCTTTTTTTGTCATGTTAGCCAATCTAATAGATGTGAAGTGGTACCTCAGAGTTGTTTTAATTTGAATTTCTCTAACCAATAATGATTTAGAGCACTTTTTCATGACTATAGATATCTTTAATTTCTTCAACTGAAAACTGCCTGTTCATATAGTTTCACCATTTATCATTCTATTTCCCCACCGTCTCCAGCCTTCCAAACAAAAGTCATCCACTTTTTCCACTGTGGAATGTCAATTCCATAAGCAACAAACTTCCCTTCAACCTAAATATTTTCCTTTTGTACTCCTTCCATCTTCTAGTTATCACCGAAACTTATTCCTTGCTGATGACACAGATTCTCCTCACCAGTATTGGTTGCGCTCATTCCCCATGGCTCATTGCTCAAGGCGTTGGAGTTGGAATGTTCCTTTCACCCCATTGCCACTTCTAGGATCTCTCCCTAATGTCATCATTCAGTAATCTCTGCTCCTTGAAAGTCCATGCTATTCATATTTATCACCCAATGAAAATTTTTATAGCCATTGTCTGAAGATCCCCAGGTCACTTCCCTTCCTTCTTCAATGAATTTGGTACATGGCTCATAATTTATTTCCCCTCTCCAATTCTAGCCTTCATACTAGAGGACTTCATTGTATATATTAATTCTCCCTCAAAAACCTCATCATTCATTTCCTCAACATATGCACTTGTCATGACCTCCATTCCACTTCAGCCATATACAAAGATTGTAATTCCCTTAATTTTCCAATAACCTAAAAATGCACCATCTCCATATACGAGAATATTAAAATCTCTTTTTCTGACCTTAGGATGCTGCCTTTCCACTTCTCCTTCTGCCTGTCTTTGTCAAACCATACTCTTTATCCCCAACATGATATCCCCATCATGACCTCCAATCTTTCAACTATTCATTTGTCCTTTAGGTCAGGGCTGTCCAAAATGCAGCATAGAAATTTACATAAGTGCTTTAGTAAACAAAGCCTAGCTACTACAGAGCACTCACTAGAAAGGCAAATCAAAATATATTGTCTATTGTTTCAATAAAAACCTAAGGTTAGACAGCCTTGGTTTAGGTCATCTCCTTTGAACTAGCCACTCTGTCCCCTTTTACCCATCTTGACCCCTTGGGTAACAAATTCAACTCTGCACTTACCTTTTCTCTTGAGTCTTTCAGAAGACAAGAGTTGGACCTAGCAAGATGTTTAAGTCAGGTAATTGTGGAGAATAAGGCCTCCTAAGGAGAATAAGTATCCTATATTCAATCAGTCCCTAAACTTTAATTAAAGGATTATTATGTGTCATTATTATGCTAAGCAGTAAGGATACAAAGAAAGGCAAAAATATTCCCTGTCCTCAAAGAGATTACATTTAATGGAGGAAATAAGATGTAAATAAATAAATACGTACAAAATATGTGGGGAATGTATGGAAATTAATCTCAGAGGGGAAGGTAATAGGAACTGGACAGAATGGTAAAGGACTCTTTAAGAAGATAAGATTTGACTTGAGTTTTTGCTGAAACCAGGAAACCTAAGGGGTAGAAGTGAAAATACAGAACATTCTATGATTTTAGGTAGGCACTTACAATGATTCAGACTTGATTGAACAATTTCTAGAGGGACTGGTTGACTTCTTTATGAATGAACTGTTTTGAATGGTCATATTGTCTAGCTTACGCATCAGTTCCTATGGATGAAGAGCTACCATCACTCACGACCAGTATTCTGACTCCCATGTCTTGTTGATTGCCTTCATTTCTAGCTTTTCAAAATAACAACGGTCACAGACTCATCAATTCAGAGTTAGAAGGAACTTAGAACTCCTCCTGGTTAATACTTTTATTTTACAGATGAAGAAACAGACCTTGACAAGTTAAGTGACTTTTCCAGGGTCATAATGATAGCTAAGTAGCAGATTTGGCATTTGAACCTAAGCAAGACCTCTGACTCTTAATTGTATGCTTTTTTATTGTGCCAGGTGTATAAGGTCATTCACTATTTACAACATTTATGACTATGCATGTAGCTCTCTATTCTACAGTATATATCCAATCCTAATCCCCTGAGATGTGATTCTATGTCATCTTCTGTCTGTTGGACATCACTGAATAGTATGTCAATTTTAGTATATCTGAATAGTTTAGATCACAAAAGTTTCTTTCACCCAAAATCTTCTCTTCTCCCAGTTCAAGCAGTAAACAAGAATTTATTAACACTGAGGCACCTAGGTGGCTCAGTGGACAGAATGCTTGGCCCAGAGTCAGGAATAGCTAAATTCTAATCTGGCCTCAGATATTCACTAGTTGGGTGATCCTGGACAAGTCACTTAACCCTGTTTGCCTCAGTTTCTTCATCTATAAAATGAGCTACAGTAGGAAATGACAAACCATTCTAGTATCTTTGCTAAGAACTATGTACAGTATGGTCCATAGTGTCATAAAGAGTCAGACACAATTAAATAACTAAAGCACAATATACTAAGCATTGTGTTAAGTGCTGGAAATACACACAAATGCATTAGGGAAAAGACAGCACCTTCCCTGAAGAAACTTACATTGCGATTGGAAAGACAATACAAAAAAGGAACCAAAAAAGTAGAGCGAAGCAGCTAAGTAAATGTCCCCTGTGAGAATGGTAGAGAATGTCCCAGAGTCAAGCTTGGAAAGGAATGAATGCATTAATAACTTGGATGCCTTCCTTAAGTGGAGGTTCTGGGAGGCATCATTCAAGCAGGAGGGAAGTTTGAAGAGGCAGATGTGAGTTTCCATGTGAAAAGATTTCTGGATCATCATGGAGAAAACACAGAGTACAGCTTGGAGAGGAATCTCCTTAATTTCCCTACTGCTGCTGGTAGCTCCGATTCTATTTTCCCCAATTCATGATCTTTTCACTGTCCAGTTCTACTAAGTCTTCCTCACCTACCCTAACCCCAATTCCAATCACTTGTCAAGTCCTGTTTTTTCTACCTCTACAACATCACTCACAGCTTTCTCCTTCTATCCATTAATGAGGTCATCACACTAGTTCAGGTCCTCATCATTACTTGCCTAAACATTTTTGCAATAGCTTACTAATTGCATTCACAGCTGGTGGTTTTCTCCTCTTTCCAATCTATTGTCCACATAGCTAGCAAAATAATCTTACAAAAGGACAAATCATCCTCACCACTGCTCCAAAATTGTTGTCTCCTAACTTTTTTTTTGATAATGTATCCACATCCTTAAGTTTTCTTGAGCATGCATCAACAATGTGTATATATATTTTAAATTATATGCAAATAGCACTCTACTAATAATTATGCTCATGTTAAAACTTACACAGAATAGAAATTAAAATAAGATAAAGTTAAGTTGAAATATTGAATCCCAAAGTTAATATAGAATCATTGGATCATATTGAGTAAGAGAGTGATTTGGTCAAATCTACCGTTTAGGAAAATTACTATGTCAACTACATATAGGATAGATTAGAGTGAGAATGACTTGAAGCAGGGAGACAACTCAGAAGGTTATTGGAATAGTGTGGTTTTAATGTGATTAAAGATCTTTCCCTGCCCATTCAATAGGGCCTTTACTTACTAGATGCTAAGCCCCAGGCCCACACACTCTCACTAACCACACCCTTTTGCTAATTAATTTAGGAGAGGTGTGAAGCCTCAGGGCCCTAAGGAGAGGTGCTAAGAACAGCGCCAATTGTATGTGCACTGAGTTCTAGTCAATCAGATGAGCATGAATTCAGCCAGTCAGAGACCTGAGTTCTAGCCAATCTGATGTCAGCTTGAAATGTATATAAGGAGAGCCCAAAGTGTGAGAAAAGCCTAATCAAGAAGCAGCCATGAAGAAGACACTGAGGAAGCAGACATGAAGTGGGCATTGAGCAAACATTGAGAAAGTCAGTGTCAAGAGAGACTGCAGAGCTGAGAGTGCAGACCAGAGAGTTGCAGAGGTCAAAGAACTGAGTATCTACAGCATCAAGAGATTGGAGAACTGAGAATCCAGAGAATCCAGTAGACTGCAAGGACTCTGAGAACTGCAAGGCTTTCAGAACTGTGGGAGAGTATGCAGGCAAGCAGACAGTTAGGATTCATGAGTGATTGTTTACAGGAAGGCCCTAGCAGGGAGGAAGGCTACAGGATGACTTGGTTCCTTGCTATAATACTGTGTTATAATTTCCTTGTTGCTACATTGAGGTGGGCTTACTGGTTTTGGAATATAATTCCTACTATATTGAATCGGAATCAATTGGTCTTGTGATTTGATATGCTGGTGTCTAAATAAATGTTATACTTCCTCTGCCTTCTACCTAGAGAGTTTTTCATACTTTGTGATTCTGAACCATGCAGGCATGTTCATGGTCATTCTCAAGGTCATGAATCTTGCCTTACTGATAAGTGCCACAGAGGAATGGGAAATTACATATCCCTATCAGCATCAAAATCATATATTGCTTCTCTAAGCAGGTACTAGGGATATTTATATATGTATATATATATATATATATATATATATATATATATATATATATATATATATATATATATATATATATATATATATGTATATGCCCCTTGATATGTTTTCCCAAGATATTCTTACTCTTCCCATTACTGGACCATGTATTTATGGGGGAATCAGGGTTGGGGGGGGTTCTATTGCTACTTTTCTTGCTATATTTTTTCATTGATGCTTTTACTTTGAATTAACTTGATCTGCTTGCTGACCATTAAAAATAAATGTCTTTGAGTCAAAGCTTTTGAGCTGTGAGTTTTAACAGGATGCAGAACCATAAAAAGGGCATGTTTGACTTGGGTAGTTTGTAAGGGGGAATTCGTGTGAGTGGATGGTATCCCTGGGTACAACATATTGGAATCTTGTCTTGGAAATCCATTTAGTTTGTCCTGATGTTCATTGTTTTTACCTTTGTCATTGTCTTCTGGTAAGAACGTTTCTGTCCACATTCCTTTTTGCACCATACTTTCCTTGAATTCTTTTTTTTAAAATTATATTATTTTTTGAGATAAATGAGCACTTTTTATTTCTTTGTTTCACAAATAAACTGGCTGAAATAGTTGTTTCCTGTGGGCTAATCAAATAGACCAAATCCCATATCTTCATCAGATTCCTCGGATTCTTGCTTGGCTTCCACCTTGGCTGGAGCTGCAGCAGCAGGCACAGCAGCAGCTGGGGCAGCAGCCACAGGGGCAGCCACTGCAAATGCCAAAGGGTCCAGGAAGGCCTTCACCTTTTCAGCGAGTGGGAAGGTATACTCAGTCTCCACAGCTATAGATAAGACCCACTTGTACCCATTGATGATCGAGTGGGGTACTGATGCAACAGTTGGGTAGCCAATCTGCAGGCAGATGCTGGCAACCTTACGGACACCCTCTAAGAACCGAAGGTGCAAAGTTTCCTCTGTGATGTCCAGTACTTCAGGGTTATAGATGCTGCCATTATCAAACACCTGCTGAATTATCAGCCCAAAGGAGAATGGGAAGATGTTCAGCATGTTCAACAAGGTGGCCTCACTGGCACCCACTTTGTCCCCGGTCTTAATCAGTTGCACATCACTCAAGATTTCAATGGTTCCCCTGGAAATCTTAGTGGTGATACCCAGAGCCTGGAAGAAGGAAGTCTTCTCAGGACCCAGGCCAGTGTTCTGGGCTGGCACAGTGACATCACATGGGGCAGTGGCACCGGCATGGGTGGCAGCTGGCACCTTATTGGCCAGAAGCATATCACTAATCTCGGTCAGATTTTCCTTGGTGAACACAAAGCCCACATTCCCCCGAATATGAGGCAGCAGTTTCTCCAGGGCAGAGTTGTTCTCCACATGCCCTCAAATGGCTTTGTGCATCACGGTGTTTTTTCCCATCAATACCACGGCCTACCCATGGAGAGACATGCGGATCTGCTGCATCTGCTTGGAGCCCACGTTGTCTGCTCCCACAATGAAGCCTTTTGGATAATCATCCAAAAGTTGGATGATCTTGAGGAAGTAATTGGATTTCCAAGTAGTCCTGTCTTCCCTGGGCATCTTGAAGGTGCTTCAGGGATAGCCATGCAGGGTTTAAAGACAATGTCACTTGCACGAGGACGCCTGAAGAGACAATTATATTATTTTTCAAGTTTCATTGTCCAGGGTAATTTTCTTATTCTCCTTCCCTATGCCAGAAAGTAGAAGATGTTTACAATCATTTGTTATACTCTTCCGACATTTATGCTCTCTATATTTAGCCATAGACTGGAGAGATTCTCTCTGTTTTGTTTAGTTTAGTTTTTGTTTGTTTTTTGCAAGTAGGCATTGTACTGCTGGTCAAAGATAGCTTTTATACTTTGTGAATTCTCTTTTTAACCTTGTGATTATGCAACACTGTGATCTCAGGGTGCCACAAATTATGGCATTTTTTCCTTTGTGATTAGATATGTGATTGTGATGGTATAGGAAACTCCTGATAGATTTATCATCTACCACTGAAACTACTTTGAAATTTATTGTCTTGCAAAGTTCCCTAGCATCATTCAGACATTATGTGCTGGAGAAATGACTTGATTATAAAGATTCAAAATGATTATAACAAAAACATGATGAAAAAGAATGAAGAGAACATTTTATTTTTTGTAACTACAACACTGTAAAAACAACTTTCTAGCCATTAAGCATTCTGATCAACCCAAGGGCCAATAATGGTTCCATAAGACTGATGATGAAGAATGTACCCACCTCCTAACAGGGAAGTAATAGAATAAATACACAGAATGAAATACATCTTTTTGGACGTAGAAGTCATCTCATAAATGATTATTCATTTGAGAATGTAAAACTGACTAGGTAGTTGTCATTCCGTTCAATAATTTGGTATTATAAAATTTTAATTTCTAACTTTTAACCTATGAATTTCCATTATTATTTCCATATGAGTAAAGATTGACAAGAAATTTAAGATTTGATATGTCCAAAAGCTGGATATTCTTTTGATCTCATAATATTATCTAACTTAATGCCAGGGCTCCTTAAATATATCAGAAAAAATGGAGCTTCAGAGTTTACATGATGATTTACTGCTTTAATATCCAAGTTGTGTTCATGGGCTATGTCTGTGAGCTAAACTCTAACCACAGAGTGCCTGATTCAAAGGAATGCATAATTAACCTTAGCTCCTTTAATAACATTATGCTGCATTTTGACAACCAAACAGTGAAACCCCAGCATGAACAACTTCTGTTTTTATTGAAACCAACAGACAAAAACCATAAATAATTGTTATGTGCTCTGCTGATAGTACCAATTAGCTCTCTTTATAAAGAAATTGTTGTAAACAAATGTAGTGTCCTAGCATGAATTGTGAAGCATAAATTTGAGGGTTTCCTTTTGTGTCACCTTTGCCTTTGAACCTTAAAAATGGGTCACTCATAAAAAAAATCCTCCGTTCCCCAGTTCTGAATCCTAAAGAGAACGAATCCTCCAAAAACTGAAACAAATAGACCTAAGTAGCATCATGCTGTCTGAACTAAAGCTTCCTCTAGTTTGGATGTGTGTTCTGGGCCCGGCCTATCTCAGGCTAGTCGGCTGATTGAGGTTTTGAATTAGAATATAATGAAATGACTGTAGACCTTAAAATGTAATTGGGAGTGAGGAGTGGGGGGGGGGGGGTGGTTACTAATGGCAATGATAAAAATGATGCAAATGGTGGTTGATATCAAACAAAACAATACTTTCCTCCACCTTTCCATCCACATGGTCATCAAGATTTGTCAATTTTCATAGCCATGTTCAGGGAGGAAGGTTGAAGGATAGAAGTCTCAGGATAAATCATAGGTTTTACTTGAGATTCTGTATAGAAAATAACAACATTAACTGGAGACAACAGAGGAACAGAACGAGCAACATTTTGAACAGTGAACAAGACAGTGATTTGGGGTTGAGCTTGGAGGGAAAGGGAAAGGAAAAATTAAGAATCAGACTATTCCATCTAATGATAGTAACACAGATTTTCTTCCTCATTTCTCTTTTTGTTCCTTTTAAAGAAAGAGTGACAAGCAAAGAATATCATAATAGACTACAATGCAGGAGGGAAACTTAACCGTGAATGTGGATAAGATAAACTTCCCCACAAAACAGAGGAGGTATCAGAAGGGACCAATGGACGAGAAATAAATAACAAAATAGTTATTTACAAGAAATATAATTAAACACGGAGATATATGAAGATTTAAAGAAAGGAGTTACAGTGAAGTCAATTATTCTTGTTAAATCCCATGAAACAGAATTGTCAACCATGATTTCATATGTCAGCAATAAAAATCAACATGGTTGAGAAAGTTAAGAAAGTAAAAACCATCGTATCACAAAGGCACCATAATGAAAGAACAACAACATTAAAATAATATGAACTGAATAACACAGATATCTAAGTCCTCAAAGAAAATCTAAATGAACTACAGAGAGAATTAGACTTAAAAAAACTAGAGAATTAAACATGATTCCTTTAGATCTAGACAAATCTTACTCTAAAGTAAGAGAAAGAGAGAGAGAAACAGAGAGAGAGAGAGAGAGAGAGAGAGAGAGAGAGAGAGAGAGAGAGAGAGAGAGAAGGAGGAAGAGGAAAAGAAAGAAAGAAAAAAGGAGAGAAAGAAAAGGAAGGAAGGAAGGAAGAAAGGAAGAAAGGAAGGAAGGAAGGGAGGAAGGAAGGAAGGAAGGAAGGAAGTAAGGAAGGAAGGAAGGAAGGAAGGAAGGAAGGAAGGAAGAAAGGAGGATGTTATTTTCTTGCTTCCACTCACTGCCATTTATATCAGTTCATGTAAAGCTTTGTTATTCTTTTTTTGATATTCAGTATATTCCAGTATAATTAGGTACCACAATTTGCTTTAGTCATTCCATTTGCATTTAGTCATTCCATTTTCTTTCCAGCTCGTTGTTACCACAAAAGGGCTGCTCTAAGTACTTTGGTGCATATGTGGCTTTCTCTTTCTTGATGATTTCTTTTATAGTATGTATCCAGAAATGAAATTTCTAAATCTAAGGGTACCAAGATTTAATGATTTTCTTCATACAATTCCAAATTGCTTTCCAGAATGGTTGTACAAATGTATAGCTACATCATTAGTGCATTAGTGTCCTCATCTTTGAACAACTCATCCAGCATTCAGTTTTTCTTTTTTTAAATTTTTTAATTAGATTTTTTATTTTTGTTTACAATATTTAGTTTTACATGTTCTTGAGTTTAAAATTTTCTTCCCTTCCCTCACCTCCCCCCTGGACCCCAAGATGGCATGCAGTCCGATATAGATTCTACATAGACCTCCATGTTAAACTTATTTACACAGCAGTCAAGTTGCAAATAATTATGACCGATGGAATGAATCATGAAAGCTAAGAAATAAAACTAAAAAAAAGAGGGAAAAAAGAGAGCGAATAGTTCGCCTTAATCTGCATTCAGACTCCACAGTTCTTTCTGTGGAGGTAGCTTGCTTTTTCCATCATGAGTCCTTTGGAGCTCTCTTTGAGCCTTATATTGCTGAGGAGAGCCAAGTCTATCAAAGCTAGTCATCACAGAATCAATATGTCTGTGATCGTGTATAATGTTCTCCTGGTTCTGCTCCTTTCACCAAGCATCAGATCATATAGGTCTTTCCAGGTTATTATGAAGTCCATATCTTCTCCATTTCTTATAGCACAATAGTATTCCATTACATTCATATAGCACTTGTTCAGCCATTTCCAAATTAAGGGGCATCCCCCCCTTAGTTTCCACAAAAATAGCAGCTATAAATATTTTTGTACATGCAGGTGGCTTTCCCACTTGTGTGACCTCCCTGGGATATAGCCCTAGGAATGGTATCACTGGGTCAAAGGGTATGTACAATTTTATAGCTCTTTGGGCATAGTTCCAAATTGCTCTCCAAAATGGCTGAATCTGCTCACAGCTCCACCAACAATGTATTAATGTTCCAATTTTCCTGCATCCTCTCCGGCATTTATCATTTTCCTATTTTGTCATGTTAGCCAATATGACAGGAGATATATGGTACCTAAGAGTTGTTTTGATTTGTGTTTCTCTCACCAATAGTGATTTAGAACATTTTTTCATATGCCTATAGATATCTTTAATTTCTTCCTCTGAAAACTGCCTGTTCATATCCTTTGACCAGTTCTCAATTGGGGAATGACTTTTACTCCTATAAATTTGGCTCAGTTCCCTATCTATTTTAGATATGAGGCCTTTATCAGAGACATTGGTTGTAAAGATTTTCTCCTAATTTTCTGCTTCCCTCCTAATCTTTGTTGCATTGGCTTTGTTTATACAAAAACTTTTCAGTTTAGCATAATCAGAATTATCCATTTTGCATTTTGTAATGCTCTCCATCACTTGTTGGGTCATACATTCTTCCCTTTGCCATAAATCTGACAGGCAAACTATTCTTTGCTCTCCCAAATTGTTTATAATATCAGCCTTTATTCCTAAATCATGTATCCATTTTGACTTTATTTTGGTATGTGGTGTAAGATATGGGTCTATGCCCTGTTTCTGCGATACTAATTTCCAATTTTCCCAGCAGTTTTTGTGAAATATTGAATTCTTAGCCAGAAGTTAGATTCTTTGCATTTATCGAAGATTAGATTGCTATAGTCATTGACTACTGCGTCTTGTGTACCTAATGTATTCCATTGATCTACCACTCTGATTCTTAGCCAGTACCAGGTAGTTTTGATGACTGCTGCTTTATAGTATAGTTGAATATCTGGTACGGCTAGGCCACCTTCCCTAACATTTTTTTCATTAGATCCCTTCATATTCTGGACTTTTTTTTTCTTCAAGTTGAATTTTGTTATTATTTTATCTAGCTCTGTAAAATAATTTTTTTGGTAGTTTGATTGGTATGGCACTGGATAGATAGATTAATTTAGGTAAAATTGTCATTTTTATTATATTAGCTCAGCCTAACCATGAGCAACTGATGCTATTCCATTTATTTACATCTGACTTTATTTCTGCGAGAAGTGTTTCATAATTGTGTTCTTATAGGCCCCGGGTTTGTCTTGGCAGGTAGACTCTGAAATATTTTATACCGTCTACAGTAACTTTAAATGGAATTTTTCTTTCTATCACTTGCTGTAGGGCTTTGTAAGTAATGTATAGGAATGGTGAGGATTTATGTGGGTTTATTTTATATCCTGCAATTTTGCTAAAGTTGTTTATTATTTCAATTAGTTTTTTACTTGATTCTCTAGGATTCTCTAAGTAAATCATCATATCATCGGCAAAAAATGACAATTTAGTTTCTTCTTTTCCTATTCTAATTCCTTCAATTTCTTTTTTATTCTCTTAATGCTAAAACTAACAATTCTAGTACGAAATTGAATAATAGTGGTGATAACAGACATCCTTATTTCACCCCTGCTCGTATTGGGAATGCATCTACCTTATCACCATTACATATAATGACTGCTGATGGCTTTAGGTAGATACTATTTACAATTTTAAGGATGATTCCATTATTCCTGTGTTTTCTAGTGTTTTTAATAGGAATGGGAGTTGCATTTTGTTAAAAGCTTTTTTTGCGTCTATTGAGATAATCATATGGTTTCTGCTAGTTTTGATATTGATGTGATCAATCATGCTGATAGTTTGAACCAGCCTTGCATTCCTGGAATAAATCCTACCTAGTTGTAGTGTATTATTCTCCTAATAAGTTGCTGCAATCATTTTGCTAATATTTTATTTAAATTTTTGGCATCAGTATTCATTAGGGAAATTGGTCTGTAATTTTCTTTCTTTGTTTTGACTCTTTTTGGTTTAGATATTAATACCGTATTTGCTTCATAAAAAAAAATTTGGTAGGACTCCTTCTTCACCTATTTTCCCAAATAGTCTATAAAGTATGGGAATTTATTCTTTTTAAATGTTTGATAGAATCCACAGGTAAAACCATCTGGTCCTGGAGAATTTTTCCTAGGGAGTTCATTTACGGCTTGCTCAATTTCTTTTTCTGAGATGGGGTTATTTAGGCAATTTATTTCCTCTTCTGTTAACCTGGGCAATTTGTATTTCCATAACTATTCAGCCATTTCCCTGAGGTTGTCAAATTTATGGGCATACAATTGGGCAAAATAATTCCTAATTATTGTTTTAATTTCCTCTTCATTGGAGGTGAATTCACCCTTTTCATTGTTGATACTGATAATTTGGTTTTCTTCTTTCTTTTTTTAAATCAAATTGACCAAAGGTTTATCAATTTTATTGTTTTTTTTTATAAAACCAGCTTTTAGTTTTATTTATTAGTTCAATAGTTTTCTTGATTTCAATTTTATTAATCTCTCCTTTGATTTTCAATATTTCAAATTCGGTATCTAATTGGGGATTTTCAATTTGTTCTTTTTCTAGTTTTTTCAGTTGCATGCGCTATTCATTGATCTCCTTTTCATCTATTTTACTCATGTAAGAATTTAGAGATATAAAATTTCCCTTAAGAACTGCTTTTGCTGAATCACATATGTTTTGGTGTGTTGTCTCATTATAGTCATTCTCTTGAATGAAGTTATTAATTGTTTCTATGATTTGTTCTTTGGCCCACTCATTCTTTAGAATTAGATTATTTAGTTTCCAATTATTTTTTAGTTTATCTTTACATAGTCATTTATTACAAATAATTTTTATTGCATCATGATCTAAGAAGGATGCATTGACTATTTCAGCCTTTCTGCACTGGAATGTGAGGTTTTTATGCCCTAGTTCATGGTCTAATTTGGGGTATGTGCCATGTACCGCTGAGAAAAAAGTGTATTCCTTTTTATCTCCAGTTTTCTCCAGAGATCTGTCATATCTGCCTTTTCTAAAATTCCATTCACCTCCTTAACTTCTTTTTGTTTATTTTGAGGTTAGATTTATCAAGTTCACGGAGGATGTGGTTTAGGTCCC
Organism: Trichosurus vulpecula; assembly: GCF_011100635.1. NCBI lineage: Eukaryota > Metazoa > Chordata > Mammalia > Diprotodontia > Phalangeridae > Trichosurus > Trichosurus vulpecula. The sequence goes on along the minus strand of NC_050579.1, from coordinate 219,036,947 downwards.
CCACTAGTGTGGTTTTTCTGTCTATTTCTTCCTTTAACTCCCTTAACTTCTCTAAGAATTTGCATGCTATACCACTTGGTGCATATATGTTAAATAATGATATTGCTTCATTGTCTATGGTGCCTTTTAGCAAGATATAGTGTCCTTCCTTATCTCTTTTAATTAAATCTACCATTGGTTTTGCTTTGTCTGAGATTAGGATTGCTACTCCTGCTTTTTTTTTTACTTTAGCTGAAGCATAATATATTTTACTCCTTCCTTTTACTTTTACTTTATGTGTATCCCCCTTTTTCAAAAGCGTTTCTTATAAACAACATATTGTGGGATTATGATTTTTGATCCATTCTGTTATCTGCCTCCATTTTACAGGACAGTTCATCCCATTCACATTCACAGTTATGATTACAAGCTGTGTCTTGTTCTCCATCCTGTTCCACCCCCATTTATGCTTTTATTTCTCCCTGCCCCCTTCTGCTCCTCATAAGAGTTTTGCTTTTGACCACTGCCTTCCTCAATTTACCCTCCTTCTTGATTTCCCTCCCTTACCTTACCCTTTTCCCCTTGCTACTTCTTCCCTCCCTTCTGACCTTCTGACCCTCCCCTTTTCTTTTCCCTTTCCCCTCCTACTGCCTGTAGGACAAGTTCAATTTCTATACTTTTAAGAGTATATTATTCTCTTCTTGGACCAAATCTGATGAGAGTAAAGCTCATGTACTACTCTTCTCCCTCCTGTCTTTCTCTCTACTATAATGTGTTTTTGTGGTTCTTCATTTGATGTAATTTTCTACTTTTCTACTACCTCCTTACCTCTTCTTTCAGAACCCTCCCTTTACATCTCTTAATTATGTTTTTTATCATTATATCAGTCATTTCATACTGACACCCACAGTCTACGTGTATCCCTTTCAGTTGTCATAATAATTGTACTATTCTCAAGACTGATATATATATATATATATGTATGTATATCATATATAAAATGATACAAGCCTATATAAGGATGTAAACAATTTACCCTTATTGATTAACAAGGTTTGTGGGAGTTTTCCCCTCATTTACCTTTTTATGTCTCTCTTGAGTTTTGTATTTGAAGATCAAATTTCCACTGAGTTCTCGCCTTTTCATCAGGATGGTCTGGAATTCCCTTATTTCATTGAATGTTATCTCCTTGCCTGAAAAATTATGCTCAATTTTGCTGGGTAATTGATCCTTGGCTCAATTCCAAGCTCCTTTGCCCTTAGGAATATCATAATCCAATTTCTCCTGTCATTTAATGTATAGGCTGAAAGATCCTGCATGATCCTGACTGTAATTCCACGATATTTGAATTGTTTCTTTTTGGCTGCTTGCAGTATTTTCTCCTTGACTGTATAATTCTGAAATTTGCCTATGATATTTCTTGGAGTTTTCAATTTGGGATCTCTTTCAGGGGGTGATTAGTAGATTCTTTTAATGACTATTTTCCCCTCTGGTTCTAGGAACTCTTGGCAGTTACCATTGATAATTTCTTCGAAGATACTGTCTAGGCTCATTTTTTCATCATGGATTTCCAGTAGACCAATAATTTTTAAATTGTCTCTCCTGGATCTATTTTCCAGGTCAGTTGTTTTTCCAATCAAATATTTCACATTTTCTTCTGTTTTTTTTTTCATTCTTTAGATTTTGTTTGATGGATTCTTGATGCCTCATAGAGTCATTAGCTTCCACTTGCTCAATTCTAATTTTTAATGAGTTGCTGTCTTCATTTTGCTTTTGAGTCTCCTTTTCCAATTGGTTGATTTTACCTTTCAGCATGTCATTTTTTTCTATTTAGATTCTTAATCTCCATAGTCATTTCACCAATCTTGTTTTTCAAAGACTTGATTTCATCATTGTTTTTTTTCATTTTTTCCATTTTTTCTTTTACCTCCCTAACTAGGTTTTTAAAATTCTCCTTTAACTTTTCCAGGAATGCTTTTTGGGCTTCAGACCAGTTCACATTACCTTTTGAGTATCACATGTGGGTATAGTGGCAATGCTGTCCTCTCCCAAATTGGTGTTTTGATCTTCCCTGTCTCCATAAAAAGAATCAATGGTCCTCAGTTTTTTGTGTGTGTATTCTTCTTCATGTTGGTTAGCTTTTTCCTGGCTTTACAGTGGATTTCTGCTTTTTGGGCTCAGGGATCTCTGTCCCAGGTTTTTTGTTCTGGGAATTGTGAGCCTAGTTACTGGCTTTGTATATTATGGCCTTCAGTTTTCTGAGGTATGGGGGAGGGGTCATCTGGCTGCCTGAAGTTTCCTCTTCCCCGGGGCTGTTCTTCAGCACTGTTGCTCTCCAGCAATTGTCCCAGCTGTTCTCTGTGCTGGTATCTGCCACTTCCCCTGGCTGTGCAAAGGCATGTCTGGGCTCCTGGTGTTGATCCCTGCTGGCTCTGCCGAACTGGGACTCAGGAACTCCCACTGCTCAGCCACTGAAGCCCCACTTCTGTCTCCTCTATTCCAGAATTTTTCCTGAGGAATTCTTTTGGTCAGTGAGGGAGGGAGGGAAGGATGAGAGCTATTTACCTGGCCATTATGTCTCCTGGAAGTTCAAGAATCTGTGTTTCAAACCTTTGGGCTGCAAGCCTCAGGAGCAGATGTCTCACAGCCACAGGCATTGCGCTGCTGCCTCTCATCACTTCGATGGACTCCTGTCCTGTGCTGGGAGGCCTGCAGATCTCCTCCAGGTTTGGGTGTGCAGCTTTCTCCTATGTCTGGATCACTGGCTGGTTTCTGCAGCTGTTTCTGCTTTGGTGCTGTCTGGTGCAGCTCTGCATGCCAGTTGCTCTCTCAGTTTATAGATCCATCCTGTTGACCTTTTGGACTCTCCTGGCTTGGAAATTTGCCCCACTCTAGTGGCTTCTATCTCTCTCAGATCTGCTCAGATTCACTTTTTAGAGGTATCTGACAGAGCTTTGTGAGAGCTCAGGTAAGATGCTTATTTCACATGGCCATCTTGTCTCTGCCCCAGCATTCAATATTTCAATCATTTGTATTTTTTTCAATTTGCAAAGCATGTGGTAAAGTCTCATGTATTATTGCATATTTCTTATTGTTAGTTATTAAGATAATTCCTTCATGTGGTTATTTATTTTTTATAAGTCTTCTTTTGGGAACAATTTGTTCATATTCTTTAACCAACAATCTATTGAGGAACAGATTTTTATTATGTATTTCTGTCATTTTTCTATGTATCTTGGTTAGCAAACCATTATTAGAGATATTTGATATACAGGTTTTATCCTAGTCAAGTACCAAATGGTTTGAAGATTACAGTTTTATAATATAGCTTGGAATCTGGCAGTGCTAATGCCCCCTCATTCCTACATTTTTCATTATTTTCATGTATATCCTAAATGCTGTGTTCCTTCAAATGAATTTTGTAATTATTTTGTGTTACTCTGTAAAGTCTCTCTTTTGTTGGCATAGCACTAAATTTCTAAATTGTATTTGCTAGTGTTGTCATTGTTATTATATTTGTATGGTCCAGTCATGAACACTGAATAACCCTCCAGGTATTTAGGTTTTTTTTTCCTTATTTCCTTAAAAAGCATTTTGTAATTGTTTCTATGAAAGTATTGAGTGTGATCTAACAGATTGACTCCCAGATATTTTGTGCTTATTTCACTTATTTTGAATGGGACTTCCTTTTTTCTTAGTGACTAGTGGGTTTTCTTTTTCCCATTTATAAATGTTCTTGATTTGTTGGGGGGGGGTTAAGAAGGGGGTATATTTTCCTATATAAACTTTATTGAAGTTGTTGTCTTAACTAGTTTCTTTGCTGATTCCCTGGAATTTTCTTAGTAAATAGTCATGTAATCAGTAAGTAGAGACTTTTTTTTCATTTTCTTGCCTTAAAACTTTTTTTAACATTTATTTCTATGTAAAAAGACAGTATATGTTTACTCATATTTGTTGGAAAAGTTTATTATGATGTACTATTGTACATTTTTCATTTTTTTTTACTTTAAAAAGATGCTTTTTACAGCCTTCTATGGCTGTACTTTGTAGGATTTTTAGCATAAGTGAATAAGTAATGGTTGTGTTTAGGTCCTATTTCTGACAATTATAAGCTTTTATGGTCTCAGGCAAAACACAACCTTAGAGAAAACAGCAAAAAGGCCAGTTTGGGGTGACTGTACCATATGTGAGGGAAAATAATGTGCCCTAAACTAGAAAAAGTACACTGAAGCTTTAGAAGCCAAACCAAAGAGATTTCCTTTCAGAAATGAAGGTGGTACTCCCTGGAGCTTTTTTGCAGGGAAGTGACATGGCTAGTTCGGCACTTCCTAAGAGGAGTTTGATAGCTCAGTGAAGAACGGATTAGAGAAGTGCCAAACTTAAGGCAAGAAAACAATTTAGAAATTTATAGCAATAGTGCAAACCAGAGTTAGAAAGTCTTGAACTAAAGTCAAGTATTTGTGTGCATGGAGGAAAAACGGTGATTGTAAGACTTCTGGTGGAGGTAAAATCTACAAGATTTGGCAACTGACTGGATGTGAAATAGAGGAAGAAAGAATTATGTATGACTCCTAGGTTGGGAATAAAGGTGACTAGGATAGTTGTGTTGAATAGTCAAATCAAGAAACAATGAATAATAAAAACAACAATAATGTAATGTGAGTTTAAAATTCTAAAACACTATAATTTACAAAACAGTTTTTCTTAGGATAATCCTCTGAAGTAGCATTTATGTGTTTTAAGTTTTGCAAAGCATCGTACATGTGCTGTGTACTTTGAGCCTCACAACTGTGTTGCTCTTATTATATACATTTTACAAGTGAGGAAACTGAGGCTGAGAGTTTAAATTGGCTTGACCCGGATCATGTAGCTTAGAGGAAACTAGGTGGTATAGTGTTGGGCCTAGAGTCAAGAAAATCTGAGTTCAAATTTGGTCTCGGACACATACTAACCTTGAGTCCCTGGGAAAGTCAATTAACTTATGCTTATCTCAGTTTCCTCAAATGTAAAATGGAAAGGATAACAGAACATACTTCACAGTGTTGTTGTGAGGGGGAAATAATATTTGGAAAGTGATTAGCATAGGCTTTGCCCTTAGTAAGAGCTGTAAAAATGCCTATTCCCTTCATCTTCCTTCTTCTTAATATCTGAGGTAGGATTTGAACTCCAATTGCCCTAACTCCAAGGCTAGCACTCTGTTCTTAGTTGCTTAGATAAGGAAACATAGGGCTAGAGAGGCAAAATTTATTTTTTAGTCATATAACTACAAAGTAGGAGAGCGAGGGTTGGGAACAGATCTTCTGTTCTAAGCCTAGTGTTCTTTCCAGTACTCCACGCTTTTTCAAGATATTTTTACATTTGGATTTATTCCTAATGAGCTATTATAATATGATAAATTTAATAAATAAAATTTTAACTAACAAAAAATAATTTTCACTGATACATTTACACAATTCTCAAATGCTTTCCTAAATGAGCATTTTGGTAGGAAAGCATGCTTATTTAATTTAATTCTCTCCTTTCCATTCCAAGGATAAAATGGAGAAATGATATAATAAATTTAAAGCCTAATTTCAATAAGATTTTTGAGAAATGAAGCTGATGGATTTATATATTTGGCAAAAAGATGTGTTGGTAATTATGGCTGCCTCTTCTTAGGAAACATCTCCCTCATCTATTCCCTTTATATAACACACCAAGTTGTAGCTTTCATGCCAATGTAGTATCCTGTGACTAATTATAGAGTTTATGTCCAGTCAGGGAAAATGAGCACAAATAGTATCTTACTAATAGATCTTCCAGTGCTTGTTAAATGAGATTAGAAAAACAATACATATGATATATTGTAATTTTATTTCTCCTTGCAGGGTCATATATTGCTACAAAAAGAATGAATATTCAATATAAAAATGGCCTTGAGAAAAGTGAATAGACTCATCTCGGTTCCACTTACTTGAGTTTTCCCTATGAAAATGTATATGCCTCATAATTACATTTTATTTGTTCTATGCATAAATAACTATAATGTATGTACCATATAAGTTCAAAAGAATTTTCAAGAAATACTTCTAATATACTCAAAAAGATAAGGCACATTTTGACTATTTAGATGATGTGGATTACTTAGCCTACACATTTTTTCCATCGCACCATGAGTCCTTCAGAATTGCCTTTGATCACTATTCATCAGAGTATCTACATCTTTCACAGTTGATCATTGTTATAACATCACTGTTACTGTGTACGACAATATTCTGATTCTGCACTTTTCAATCTGCATCAATTTTTATAGGCCTTCCCAGGTTTTTCTGAAGGCATCATCCTCATTATTCATTACAGTACAGTACAGTTGATGGGTATCCCCTCAGATACCAGTTCTTTGCCCCTACCAAAAGATCTGCTATAAATATTTTGGTACATGTGGGTCATTTTTACATTTTCTTTGATCTCTTTGGGATGCAGAGTATCAATATTTTTTAGGTCAAAGAGTACTGTAATGTCAATTAAGTTGGGTGTCTTTGATTGAGTCTTACTAGGTGCTAAACCCCAGGACCAAACCCCTATCTACTAGGTGCTAAGCTGATGTGGACGTGAAGCCCTCAGGGTTCTAAGGGGAGTTGCTAGGACCAGAGCCAATAGTAGGAGCCTAAGTTGTAGTCACTTAGATGACTTTGATGACTGCTAAAGAGTGTATAAAAAAGAAGAAGAGAGTTGTTTGTTAGGGCTCTCACTCTTGGTGGTGTGTTGATGTGGAGACTCTGGGCAGCTGTTGTTTAAGAGCCTTCCAGCTTGTAAACCCAGATGTTACACCTTGGTAACTATGTATTGAGATTTGAATCAGACGAAGTCTGTCTGTTAATGTTTGTAAGTTATTTGTATTTGCTTTGAAGTTCAGGGTGCTGGTTTTTTTCCCCTGAACTAAGTGAATGATATTTGTATGTTGGATTAAAATAAGATTGTTAACCCCCTTAATGCTACTTTCCTTAGTAAAGCAGATCAAAAGAACATGTGCTTGCAGCGTTCTTGTTGTGCTTGTGTTGGTTTTGCACCCCCACAGAAGCTGCTAGCCGAAATGTTGCAACAAGCATGCACCGTTTTATAGCCCTTTGAACATAGTTCAAAATTGTTCTCCAGAATGGTTGGATCAGTTCCCACAGTGCAATAGTGTCTCTACTTTTCTGCATCCCCTCCAGCATTTGTGATTTTAATTTTCTGTCCTGTGAGCCAATCTGATAGGTGTGAAGTGGTACCTGAGAGCTATTTTAATTTTTATGTCTCTAATCAATTGTGAGTTTGAGCTACAGCATTTGTTCACATGACTCTGGAAAACTTTGACTCCTTCCTTCTGAAAACTACATATTCATATCCTTTGACCTTTGTAGGAAACGGTTTCAGTTTTTAAAAATTTGACTCAATTCTCTATATATTTGAGAAATAAGATTTTGTCAGAGAAATTTGCTATAAAATTTCCTCTCAATTTTCTTCTTTGCTTCTAATTTTGTCTGTATTAATTTTGTTTGCACAAAACCTTTATAATATCACATAATCATAATTATTCCTCCCACTTCCTGTGATTCATTCAATCTCTTCTTTGGTGCTAAAATATTCACTTATCTGTATATCTGACAGGTAAAATTTTTTATATTCTTCCAATTTACTTATGATATCATACTTTATATCCAAATTGTGTCCTCTTTTTGACTTTATGTTTGTATATTGTGTGAAATATTGGTCTTTGCCTAGTTTCTGCCAAACTGCTTTCTGGTTTTTCAGTGTTTTGTCAAATGGTGAATTCTTGTCCCCAAAGCTTGGATCATTTGATCTGTCAATCATTTGATTACTATAGACATTGATTACTATGTATTGTGTTGTCATATTGGCAGGTACACTCCAAGGTATTTTATATTTTCAGCAGTTATTTTAAATGGGGTTTTTCATTCTAATTCTTCCTGCTGGACTTTGTTGGTAATATGTAGAAATATTGATGATTTATGTGGGTTTATTTAATATCCTGTAACTTTGCTAAATTTGCTAATTATTTCAACAAGTTTTTAGCTGATTACCTAGGGTTCACTTTGTATAACTTCAAATTGTCTGCAAAGAGTGAAAGTTTTGTTTCCTTGTTTCCTATTTTTATTCCTTCAATTTCTTTTTATTGTCATTGCTATAGCTAACATTACTAATACAACATTGAAAGATAGTGGGTATAATAGGAATTCTCGCTTCACACCTCATCTTCTTTGGAAGGCTTCTAGTTTAACCCCATTTCATATAATACTTGCTCATGGTTTTAGATAGAGACCACATATCATTTTAAGAAAAGCCCTATTTATTCTTATATTTATTTCTTCTTTATTTTCCTACATGACTGATTCTCTTTTTTATTTTGGATTCATCAACATTATTTGTGCAAAAAACTATTCAATTTTATTGAACCAAATTATCTATTTTGCACTCTTCCTTGTTTGGTTTTTAGAATTCTTTTCATAGCAATGGTTGTGAATGGTGCCTGATTGATTTCCTTCCAAATGTTTTATGATACAATCATTAACATTCAAGTTTTGTATCAATTATGAGCTTATTTTGATATATTGTGTGAGATGTTGGTATAAGCATAATTTTGACCAACCTGATGCCTCTGTCTTCTTCCCATTCTCCAATGAGGATACTTTCACCCTCTTACCACAGGTAGAAAATTCCTAGTTAAGACTAGGAATGTATTCTTAGGAAAATTAATCTGTCAAGAATGTGCAGTGTAGCTTGGAATGGGGAAAATCTAGAGTTCAAAGAAAAACACACACAAAAAAAGCCAAAACAAAACAGTAGGATATGTAATAAATGTAGGTGTTTACCTGGTTAGGAAACTCATTCTACCCTCTCAACCATATGGGTGGTATCACAGCATCACAAATCACAGAATTTTAAAGTTAAAAGGATCCTAATGGCTATTCAGTCTAAACTGCACCTCTGCTTGAGGATCTCCTGTAGCAACAATCTGCTAGCAGATTCTGTAGGGGTGTAAGACCCACCAACAACCATCACAGAGAAAGCTGCCAACGCAGGTTCTGCTTTTCTAAGGAAAGCAACTTTAAGGAGTTAACAATCTCAGTTTAATCAAACATACAAATATCATTCACAGTTGAGGAGGAAAAGATCAGCCCCCTGAACTTCAAGGCAAATACAAACAGAAATTACAAACCTTGTCTGATTCAAATCACAATACATAATTACCAGAGAAGAACCAACATCTGGGTTGCAAAGCTGGGGGGGGGGCAGTTACAGCTTGCCCAGAGTCTCAACACTCCTTCCATGAGTGTACCCCAAAATTCAAATGCCAAGCTCTCCTCAATTATATCCTGTTCAGAGCCCTGAGGGTTCCGAACTCACCCAGGCTTGGTGTGGGAAAGTTCCCAATCCCTACTATCACATCATGTACAATTCAATGACTCTTGACTGTCTTAATGCTGAGAAACACTCCAAGGCAAAATCTCACTTTTTCTGTTCCATTCAAACAAAGGCCAGAATTCTTAAAGGCACTTAAGAACAGCAAAAAGTCCCACTTTAATTACTATTACAGCTCCATAGGAAGACCTCTAATGATAAAGATCCCACCACATTCAATGCAACCCAATCCAATCTACTTTTGGACAAAATTTTCCTGACATCTAGTTTAATGTCCTCTTTATGACTTCTTTTATTAAATATAAATTTATTTACTTTCAGTTTTCAGCATTTACTTCCACAAGATACTGAATTCCAAATTTTCTCCCCATCTCTCCCTTCCCTTCACCCCAGGACAGCATGCATTTTGACTACACCATCCTCCCATCTGCCCTCCCTTCTATGACTCCCTCCCTGTTTTCTTATCCTCTTCCCTTCTATGTTCCTGTAGGGCAAGATAGATTTCTAAACCCCATTTCCTGTATATCTTATGGCACAGTTGCATATAAAAACAATTTTTAACATTCATTTTTAAAGCCTGGAGTTCCACATTCTCTGCCTTCCTCTCTCTCCACCCACCCTCATTGAGAAAGCAAGCAATTCAATATAGATTAATACATGTGTAGTCATGCAAAACAATTCCATAACAGTTACATTGTGAAAGACTTACTATATTACCCTCTAACCTGTTCTGCCCTCTACTTATTCTATTCTCTCCTTTGACCTCTCCCTCCACAAGTGTTTACTTCTCATTGCCCCTTCCCCCAATCTGCTGTCCCTTCTACAACCTCCCCTCTCTTATCCCCCTCCCTCCTCTTTCCTGTAGGGCAAGATAGATTTCCATACCCAATTGAGTGTGTATATTATTGCCTCCTTAAGCTAAATCCAATGAGAGTAAGGCTCACTTACTCCATTTCTCCTCCCCACTCTTCCCCTCCATTGCAAAACCTCTTTCTTGACTCTTTTATGTGAGATAGTTTATTTCATTCTACCTCTCCCTTTCTCTTTCTCCCAGAACATTTTTCTGAGCTCTTAGTTTTATTTAATAGGAACCATCCCTTCATATTCAGCTCACCCCGTGCCCTCTGTCTACACACACACACACACACACACACACACACACACACACACACACGTATATACATACACATATATACACATGTATATGCTGTTACATTCATATGCATACACAAACACATATGTACATATAATACATATATACATATACATATGCACACATGCATACATACAAATACACACATATACATACATATACATGCACATGTGCATATACACATGCACACACATATATAATATACATATATAAGTATGCATGTGTATACATGTGTATATACATTGTATATATACACATGTATGTACATGCATATATGTACATGTGTGTATACATATGCATGCATGTATACATATATACACATATGCACTTCTGTAACACTGTGCATACATATATATGCATATACCCACATACAAATACACACATAGATATACACATATATATGTATGTACACACATACACACAGACACACACACTATATGTGTGTGTGTGTGTGTGTGTGTGTGTGTGTGTGTGTACCTTCCAACTACCCTAATACTGGGAAAGGTTTCTTGAGTTGCAATTATCATCTTTCCATGTATGGATGTAAGCAGTTCAACCTTAATAAGTCCCTTATGGATTCTCTTTCCTGTTTACTTTTTCATGCTTCTCTTGATTCCTGTACTTAAAAGCAAATTTTCTATTCAGCTCTGGTCTTTTCAACAAGAATGCTTGGAAGTCCTCTATTTCATTAAAATTCCATTTTCCCCCTGAAATATTATACTCAGCTTTGCTGGGAAGGTGATTCTTGGTTTTAATCCTGTCTCCTTTGACCTCTGGACAACATATTCAAAGACCCTCAGATCCCTTATAGTGTAGAAACTGCTAAATCTTGTATTATTCTGATTGTGTTTCCACAATACTTAAATCATTTCTCTCTGGCTGCTTGCAATATTTTCTCCTTTGACCTGGGAAGTCTGTACTTTGGCTAAAATATGGCTAGGAATTTTCTTTTGGGGATTTTTTTCAGAAGGTAATCGGTGGATTCTTTCCATTTCTATTTTACTCTCTGGATCTGGAATATCAGGGAAGTTTTCCTATAATTTCTTGAAAGATGATATTTAGGGTCCTTTTTTGTTCATCGCTTTCAGGTAGTCCAATAATTTTTTTAAATTATCTCTCCTGGATCTATTTTCCAGGTCATTGGTTTTTCCAATGAGATATTTGACATTGTCTTCCATTTTTTCATTCCTTTGGTTCTGTTTTATAATATCTTGATTTCTCATCAAATCACTAGCTTCCATGTACTTTTGAGAAGAAAGTATATTCCTTTTTATCCCCGTTCAGTTTTCTCCAGAGGTCTATCATATGTGCCTTTTCTAAAATTCTGTTTACCTCCTTAACTTTTTTCTTATTTATTTTGAGGTTAGATTTATCAAGTTCAGAAAGGGAGAGGTTGAGGTCTCCCAATATTATAGTTTTGCTGTCTATTTCTTCCTGTAACTCCCTTAACCTCTCCTCTAAGAATTTGTATGCCTTACCACTTGGTGCATATATGTTAAGCAATGATATTGCTTCATTGTTTATGGTGCCTTTTAGCAGGATATAATGTCCTTCCTTATCTCTTTTAATTAGATCTATCTTTACTTTTGCTTTGTCTGAGATTAGGATTGCTACACCTGCTTTTTTTACTTTAGCTGAGGCACAATATATTTTACTCCAGCCTTTCACCTTTACCCTGTGTGTATCCCCCTGTTTCAAATGTGTTTCTTGTAAACAGCATATTGTAGGATTATGGTTTTTAATCCATTATGCTATCCACTTCTGTTTTATGAGAGTGTTCATCCCATTCATGTTCAGAGTTATGATTTCTATTTGTGTCTTTTTCTCCATCCTTTTTGAAGCTCTTTTGCCATTTGAGTTAGTTTATTTTTAAAGTGTTATTTTCTTCATTATTTATAGATCTCCTTTAGCAAGTCATCGACTTGTTTTTCATGGTTTTCTCACATGGGTCTCATTTCTCTTCCCAGTTTTCCCTCTACTTCTCTTACTTGCTTTCCAAATCCTTTTTGAGCTCTTCCATGGCCTGACACCAGTTCATATTTTTCTTGGAGTCTTTTGATGTAGACTCTTTGACTTTGCTGACTTCTTCTCACTGTATATTTTTGTCTTCTTTGTCACCAAAAAAGATTACAAAGTTTGAGTCTGAATCTGACACCATTTTAGCTGCCTGTTCATGTTCCCAGTCAACTAGTTGACCTTTGAGCTTTTTGTTGGGGTATGCCTGCTTGTAGAGCAGAGAGTACTTTGTCCCAAGCTTTAGGGGCTGTGCTGCTGTTTTCAGAGCTACTTCTACACAGCAAGCTCTGCTGCAGAAGCCCTCCTTCTCCCCCAAGAACCACCAACCAGGATTGTGGCAGGGCAAAGCAGATTTTGCACTCCTGCTCTAATCCACCACTTAATTCCTCCCATCAGGTGGGCCTGGGGCCAGAAGCAACTGCAACTGTAGCTCTGGAAGCAGCCTCAGAGCTGCACCACCTCCACCACCCCTGGAGTTGTGGCCAACAGCAAACTCCTTTCTCTCTGTCCCAGCACCTTTTCCCACTAATCTGCTCTGTTGTCTTTGGCATTTGTGGGTTCAGAAGTCTGGTAACAGCAACAACTCAATGATTTAGGGTCCTAAGGCCAGTTCCGCCCAGCTCCCAGTCTTTTTGGTCCTGGCACAGGCCACCCTGGGCTCTGCTCTGCTCACAACTCCGTGGGACAGACCCTTCCCAGTGACCATCCAGGCTGTCCTTGGCTGGAGCTCCACTTCCCTCTGCTATTTTTTGCAGCTCTAGAATTTTGTTCAGAGCCATTTTTATAGGTGTTTGTAGGGACCTGGGGGAGGGCTTAAGCAAGTCCCTGGTTTTCAACTGCCATCTTGCCCCCTACCCTATATTTTCTATGGTTGTTAATAGGAGCTGGTGTTGTAATTTGTAATTTTTTTCTTTTTTTTCTCCATTTATTGTTTTTAGTATAGATATTGGTCAATTATGCTGATAGTTTTCCTCATACTGAACCAGGACTATATTCCTGGTATAAATCTCATTTCCTCATAATGTGTGATGTCTGTCATATTTTGCTGTAATTTCTTTGCTAGTATTTTCAATGAAATTTTTGTATCAATATTCTTTAGTAAAATTTGTCCATAGTTTTATTTCTCTGTTTTTGCTCCCTCTAGTTAGGTATCAAAATCATCTATGTGTTATAAAATGAGTTTTACCTATTTTTTAAAATAGTTTTTATAGTATTGGAATCAATTGTTCTTTAAATGTTTGGTAAAATTCAGTTGTGAATCCATCTGTTCCTGGGAATTTTTTTCTTAGGGAGCTCATTTATGTTTTGTTCAATTTCTTTTTTAAAGATGGGGCTATAAACATATTATATCTCCTCTTCTATTAATCTCAGTAATTTATAATTTTATAAAATTTTATTCATTTCACTTACATTGTCAGATTTATGGCATAAAATTTGGCAAAATCACTCCTTTTAAAGGCTTTCACTTCATCTTCATGGGAGGTGCATTTACCATTTTATTTTTTTTATATTGGTAATTTGTTTTTTGTTTTTTTGTTATTTAAATTATCTAATGGTGGATTCCTTTAATTTCTATTTTACCCTCAGTTCTAAAATATTGAGGCAATTTTACTTTATGATTTCTTCAAATATGTAGAACAGGTTCTTTTTTAGGTTCAGGTAGTCCAATACTTTTTAAATTATCTCTTATTGATCTATTTTCCAGATCAGTTGTTTTTAGTTTATATTTCCATTCTTATTTTGATATTGCCCTGCACTCAAGGGGCTGCTGATTTGAATTTACATTTATATTTTTATTTTGATATCTAGTATAAAGTTCCATAGGGAGTCTTCAGATGTAGGAAGGACCTGGGAAGGTGCGCACTAAATCACTCAAACATCTGCATAGGGAACTTCAAGAATTTCTTTAACCATAATAATCTGTCTAAAGACTGAAATGTTAAACAGCTGTTGGAGGACATAGTTGTGAACTTATTAGCACAGTCACTTTAACTAGTAACTCCCAGAGGAGTAATCTGAACCCAAATCTTCCTCACTTCAAACACAAGGATCTATCCATTAGATATACTGCTTCTTTTCATTGAATTAGGAGTTGATAACCTAAAGTTTCTTTTCTAGCCTAATCTGAGTCACAAACTTTATCTTAGTTTCCTCATCAGCAAATTAAAATGTCAAATATTTATTCTCTTTGAGATTTAGAAGAATAAATTAGGACAAATTTAGTCATAGCTTGCATGTTAATGGTATTTTAAAAGGTTTTAAAACTCTTCTCAGAACAGCCCTAAGAGGTAGGCGAAACAAGTATTTTTTTGTTAAATCCGTGTTATGATTTACTCAATGCAGGGAAATCCTAATGAAGAAAGTCCCTTTACAAAGGCAAAGCAATCTTTATTTTACAATTAAATTCTTAGAAAACAGCCTGGGGTCACTAAGAGGTTAACTCACTGGCTTAGGGATACACAACTAGTATGTGTCATCAATAATATTTGAACTCAGTTCTCCATCAATGTTGAGGCCAGATTACTAGACATTCATTATGCCACACTGCCTCTGAAGTGCAAGGATCATCATCCATAGACACGTGCAGCACATTTCATTAGGGTGAGCTCCAAGGCAATTTATTTGTATTTTTTAAAATCATTTGCCAAATATTTAATCATGAAATATTTTAATTCATAACAAACTAAAGAAAAGATATATATTTTCTCATTAGCAACTACATCTTCCCTTACTCTAAAATACAGAAGGACCTTTTCAGCTTTTAACTTCTTGGCTAAAAGCCATCTTTCTGACTGGATTCTGCTATTCTAGAGATGGACTTTATGGTAAAGTTCCAAGGTAGAAGTCTAAAGTCTTGTGACCAGAGCTACATCCATTTATAATGTAAAATTTTTAACTATTTTTGCCTCTGTGTTCATGCCAACCAGAGCTTCTGCATGACATAAGGGACAATATATGGAAAATAAAGGGGAAGGATTCAGAAACAAAGAAAAATAATTCTAAAATTGTCATTTTTCCTTAACTCAGCAAGAGCTGACTGGTTTCTTCTGGAAGAATTGAGGGTCCTCTGGTGTCAGGAGCAGGGAAAGTAGGCAACTTTCCTGATCTTATCCTTAGAATAGGCAAGGGAGAGAGAGAAGAGTGCAGAAACTACATAGTACTAGCAGCAGGTGAACATACAAGGACCAGATGTTCCCAGAGATTAAGAAAAATGCTTTGACAGACTCTGGAACTTCTGGTAACTCCACTTCCTGGAGAGGCCTGCTCAAACATTCATAGTGAGCTAGCCTGGCTAAAAAGTATGTTGTCATGCCTATATTACCATTTATGGCATATCCGATTGAAATCTGGCCTCAGAGTCCAAAAGATTCAAATCATATCTATGATGAGTATGAACATGTATGACCTTAGGCTAAGTCTCTTGATGACTAAGTGCTTCAGTCAATTCCCTAAGATTATAATTTTCAGAGATTGCCAGAGTGCATTGGAAGAGAGTTTCCTCACCTGGGAGTTCCCTAAATCAATGACATCACAAGTTCAGTCTTCAATTTACAAAAAGGGAATTGCAAGTTAAAAAGTTTAAGTGACATGCCCAGCATCACACAGGTAGCAACTGAAAAAAGTAGGACTCAAACCCAGATGCTTGGACTCTAGATTTAGCACTTCTTATGCAGTGCCCAACAGACTCTCAAGCATACAAAAATATACCAAGATTCTTAGTGAAGGGGCAGAGCCAAGATGGCAGCTGGAAAGCAGGGACTAGTGTGAGCTCCCTGCCGAGTCCCTCCAAAAACCTATGAAAATGGCTCTGAACCAATTCTAGAACTGCAGAACCCACAAAACAGCAGAAGGAAGAAGGGTTCCAGCCCAGGACAGCCTGGATGGTCTCTGGGTGAGGTCTATCCTGCATGGAGCTGGGAGCAGAGGGGAGCCGAGGGGAGCCGAGCCCAGCCGAGCCCAGAGTGAGCGGTGTGGACCAACCAGACCAGGAGCTGGATGGATTGTGCCGTAGAGCCCTGAATCAGTGAGCTGCAGCAGTTACTAGACTTCTCAACCCACAAACACCAAAGACAACAGAGAAGGTTAGTGGGAAAAGCTGCAGGAGTGGAAGGAGTTTGCAGTTCGGCTACTGCCCCAGGGACAGCGCAGGTGGGGCAGCTACAGAAGTACAGCTGCAGTTGCTTCTGGCCCCAGTCCCACCTGGTGGGAGGAATTAAGTGGTGGATCAGAGCAGGAGTGAAGAGCCTGCTGAAGATCTAAGTCCAGTCTGGGTTGAGGGTTCTTGGGCAAGAAGGAGTGCTAGTGTGGCAGTGCATCCGCCCAAGCTTGGAACGTAGTTCTCTAAACTCTACAAGCAGTCATAACCCACTGAAAAACTCAAGGGTCAAGTTAGTTGGCTGGGAATATGGCCAGGCAGTGAAAACTCACCCAGATATCATCTTTCAAGAAATTATCAAGGAGAACTGCCCTGATATTCTAGAGACACAGGGCAAAATAGAAATTGAAAGAATCTATCGATCACCTCCTCAAATAGATCCCAAAAAGAAATCTCCTAGGAATATTGTGGCCAAATTCCAGAGCTCCCAGATCAAGGAGAAAATACTGCAAGCAGCCAGAAAGAAACAATTTGAGTATTGTGGAAACACAATCAGAATAATCCAAGATCTGGCAGCTTCTACATTAAGAGATCGAAGGGCTTTGAATACAATATTCTGGAGGTCAATGGAGCTAGGATTAAAACCAAGAATCACCTACCCAGCAAAACTGAGTATCATGCTCCAAGGCAAAATATGGATTTTCAATAAAATAGAGGACTTTCAAACTTTCTCAGTGAAAAGACGAGAGCTGAATAGAAAATTTGACTTTCAAACACAAGAATCAAAAGAAGCATGAAAAGGCTTGCCTTCCTCTATTCCAACCTCAGTTTGAATCATGAAACAGTTTTGAGCCCTCCCAAACAGCTTACTCATTTGGGCAGACCTGAACACAAGACCACAAGAAGTAGCTTGACCAGTGCAGAGGGATGCAATGGCTACTACCTCCCTCTTTCACTCTGGGTACCTTGTTTTAGTCATTGTGGCCTAATATTGCACATAAAACCATTGCATTCTTCCATTTGGGGGCAAACATTGTCTTTGGTGCCCCTCTCTCCCCCCAGCTAGCAGTACTAGCTACAAGGTGCCCAATCTCTTTCTCTTATTCTCTAGCCCAACAACATTTCCCTTTGAAGTGCCTTCCCTCACCCCTTCCCAGTAATCTAGATTATTTTCCCCTTTCCCTTATCAAAATGTAAGGGGTTGGTGCTGACCCCGGGGCTGTTGGGTCCACTAGCACTTGGCCTGTTTCCTGGGTAAACCAGACAAGCTTAGTAGGAGTGGAACAACATGGCATCCAGAGGAAGGGCCTCCACCCTTGGGAAGCCCCTATGGTCTACCCATACATGCAGGCAGAGCCTGTCCACAAGGGAGACAGGAGCCTGGAAGGAGAGACCCAGTTGGCCATTACCTAATGCTTCTGAACCATTACCTAATGCAGTGCCTTGTTACTTTGCTAGGACATCTTTCATACTTTACTGGGACATCCTGCCTCATGTCTCACATAGCCCATGTAGCTCTGATACAGTGATGCTGCCTATATTGCAACATGCCTGATTATTTCTATGCCCATGCGGATACCCATACTGAAACATTTCTGTTCTTTCCCATGCTGTCATTGTCGTAATCATTGGCCCCTTGCTTATAATCATGCATTGCAAACCCTATAAGAAGGGATGATTTCCCCCAATAAATTGGAGTTGTTTCCAAAAAAAATGATTCTTAGTGAAACGTATTATCTAATAGAAAATAGCATCAATGCCCTGGAATCTACATAATAACATTTAAGGTTTGCAAGTAAAAGAAAAACAAAAATGACCCACATTAACAAATATTATACTATTTTATCCTCTCAGTGAACCTGAGAAGGTAGATATTATTATCTTCATTTTTCAGATTGAGGAAATTGAGGGAAAGAAGGTAAGTTACATAGCTAGTAAGGCTTGAGGCTGAATATGAACTTATTTCTTCTTGATTGCAAGTCCAGCCCTCTAATAACTGAAACATCTAGTTGCTCACACTGGAAGAGACATCAGATAAACTTATTCAGTAATTTGATAGATCTAGAAACTGAGATCTAGAAGTTAAGTATCTTGCAAGGTCACTAGCTAGTCATTGGCAGAGCTAGAAATAAAGCTTTGCATATATGTCTCCTAGGCAAATAATCTTTCAGGATTAGCCTGGTGTTCATGATAGGCATGTGGGACACACACATACGTGTATGTTTCTGTGAGTATGAATATATTTATATGTGCACACATACATATAGTTACATGTGTATGGATATACATATGTGTATATCCATATACATCCATGTATATAAGTGTATAGATATACACACACCCAAATATTTATATATGTATATAATATATATATATGTATATATATATATTATATGTACACATACATTTATACATACCTATAAAGTAAGATTTGCATAAAATACTCTGTGAATTTTTTAAAGAAATAATTTCCTGAATAGTAGACACTAAAGAAATATTTGAGACAGGAAGGGAGACTCTTAGTAATGAAGTCTTTTTATGGTCAGAGGAAAAGGATAGAATTATTAAAATTTATAACTTTATATATGATCTAATATTTAGGAAGAAAATAAGAATTCTACTTGATGAAAAGTAATTAAACAGATAAAAATACTGTCATTGCATTGAGGACAGAAATAAATATGGAGACATAGGATGAGAGTTGTGTGTTTATGTTTCTTCATAGCTGATGTAGGTAGGGTAGGTAAGGAGGGGACAGCTGATGTATGTCAGTGATTTATAGTCACTTATATTTGAACCAACCCAGTGACACATTTACTAGACAAAGGCTTATTCAAGTTGAATGTATTTGATGATTTGGAATAGATGGAAACACGGATGTCCCCAATGCCTGGGGCCAGAGATTAATGAGGACACTAAAGAACAATAGGTAGGAGGAAATGAACCCCAAAGTGATGTGATTTTAGTGTAAACTACAAACATAACAGTTTTAGGAAACAATATATCCAAATAGCTAGACAGCTTAAAAATAAGAAAAATGTGGACTACTTGAGCTTGCACCTGGAGAGATTCTGATTGTAAATACATGCTGTCTAAATGCATTTCAAGAGAAAATACTACATGGCTCAGTAATTTAATGGTTAACCAGAAGTAAGGGTTAAATTATGATTATGTTCTTCATGGGATAACATCTTAGAAAGTGTGCTTTAACAAAAGAAATGATTGATGATGACTGGATATATATTTTGTTATACTGTATATGTTTTTGAGGTTTGTAGTGCTTTCTGCTAACTTAGTCTGCTATTCTTCTTTCTATGCATAATGCATGCTAGTGAGTTTTTTGTCATTAATGTCTATATAAAATCAATTCCATCTTTCTATTGTCCTCCACCCTCCCCATTTGTAGCTTTCTTCTACGGAGGATTACTACTCATTTCTCCTTTTGCCTTCCTTCCCTTCTCCCTTCTTTTTGTCTTCCCCTTACCTGCATCTGTTCCTTCCTTTTTGCCCCCTTTTCCTTCCTTCCTTCTTTCCTATCATCTTCCTTTCTTGTCCCTCACTTCCTTCTTTCCTTCCTTTTTTATTTCCATCTGCCTGCCTTACCTCCTTCTCCAAACACTATAAGTTTATGTATTATATATTATATTTGACAGCACTCATGGGTGTTCATATTGAAATAATTCATTACCAAAGGGTTGCCCTATTAGTAATCAGTTCATGTGTAATTATCCAGACTGGTCTGAAATTGACATGAATGTGAACAGTCATTGCACATGTTTTCAGAGTCTTTCTAGCTTGATGGAACCTTCTAGACCCTCTGATCTCTCAGGATAGTCTTCAAGAAACCATACTCAGTTCCACCATGTAATAACACATTGAAGAGATGTTTTGTCAAACTTATAAAAAGATGGACCATCTGAGCATAGTATTTTTACCTTTTAGATTTTTTAATTTTATTTTAAACTTTATATTAATTTCAATAATACTCTTCTATATAGACTAAAAGGTTCTACTTTTTCATTTTCACGCTATGATGCTGAGTTTTGACTAGAACTAATGAATTTTATTATGTAACATTTGTTGCAATTTCATGTTGATTAACATAATTAGGTTTATTTTAATATTCTTCTATATAAAAAACCTCCCTCTCAGAATTTGTGATCAAATCTATTCCAAATTTTCTCTCACTAGGCTAATACATAAAGGCTAAATAAAATGAAATCCCTATCCAGAAAAGCTTCATTAATTTTGTGTTTGTCCTTTATATTCAAAGAGGACCATGACATCAGGGAAATGATGACATGACTTTCAGTTGACTTTGATTTGAGTGAGTGAGGGCTGTGCAAGGTCACCAGCCTCATTTTCTCCTCCAGAGTCATCTGGGTCTAGTGGCCAGATATCATCCAGGATGACTGGAGATGATCCAGGATGCAATGGTATACCCTGACCATTTTAGGCTAAGGACTTTTCAGGTTCTTACTTTGAGTGAGGTAATGCCCATTCAGTGAATAGATTTCTTGAAGAAGTGAGTCTAGTTCCTTAAAAAAAGTTCAAACTGGGAGGGGAATATCCTCAGGGTTGCTGTGACCAGACCCTTGTCCCTCAACAGAATAAGCTTGGGAGAGTGACTGTGTGCCCCAGGAAAAGAGCTCATTGTTAAAAGTCACAAAACAGTACAAAAAAATGAGCAAGGAGCAAATGAGAACCTTGAACATAGAGAGCTACAATGGTGACAGGGAAGACCAAAACACAAACTCAGAAGAGGACAATAATATTGTAATGCCTGCATGTGAAACCTCAAAGGGGAAAAAGCATTGGTCTCAAGCCCAAAAAGCCTTCTTGGAACAGCTCAAAAAGGATTTTAAAAATCAAATGAGAAAGATAGAAGAAAAACTGGAAAAAGAAATAAGAGGTATGCAAGAGTCAACAACTTGGGAAAGGAAGGACATAATGCACTAAAGACAACAATCCCTTAAAAAATAAAGTTGGCCAAATGGGGAAAAATGCACTGAAGAAAACAAGTACTTAAAAAGTAGAGTTGGCCAAATGCAAAATGGGATACAAAAAAACTAGCTGAAGAAAATAATTTCTTAAAAATTAGAATTGGGCAAGTGCAAGCTAATGAGTCTATGAGATACCAAGAATCAGTCAAACCAAGTTTAAAAAAATTTAAAAAATGTAAGAAAATATTAAATACCTCATTGGAAAAAGATTTACCTGGAAAATAGGTCCAGGAGACATAATTTAAGAATTATTGGACTACCTGAAAGCCATGATAAAAAAAAAGAACCTGCACAGCTTCTTTCAAGAAATTAGCAAGGAAAACTGCCATGATATCCTAGACCCAGAGGGTAAAATAGTCATTGAAAGAATCCATCAATCACCACATGAAAGAGATCCCAAAATGAAAACTCCAAGGAATATTGTATTCAAATTCCGGAATTATCAGGTCAAGGAGAAAAATACTGCAGGCACCTATAAAGAAACAATTCAAATATCATGAAACCACAGTCAGGATTACACAGGATTTAGCAGCTTCTACATTAAAGGACCAGAGATCTTGGAATATGATATTCCAGAGGGCAAAGAAGCTTGGATTGCAACCAAAAATCAACCCCAGCAAAATTGAGCATAATCTTTCAGGAAAAAAAGAATGGATATTTGATGAAAAGGGGAACTTTTTGGCAGGGGGAAAGGCAGGGCAACTGGGGTTAAGTGACTTGCCCAAGGTCACAAAGCTAGTAATTGTGTCAAGTGTCTGAGGCTGGATTTGAACTCAGATACTCCTGACTTCAGGGCCA
Organism: Trichosurus vulpecula; assembly: GCF_011100635.1. Classification (NCBI taxonomy): domain Eukaryota; kingdom Metazoa; phylum Chordata; class Mammalia; order Diprotodontia; family Phalangeridae; genus Trichosurus; species Trichosurus vulpecula. The sequence continues at coordinate 219,014,500 of NC_050579.1, read as the reverse complement.
GTGCTCTATTCACTGTGCCACCTAGCTACCTCTAGAAAGGAGAACTTTCAATCATTCCTCATGAAAAGAACAGAGCTGAACAGAAAATCTGATCTCAAATATAAGACTGAAGAGAAGAATAAAAAGGTAGACAAGAAAGAAAAACTGTATTCAATAAAGTTAAAATGTTTACATCCCTATACAGGAAGATGATATTTGCAACTCTTGAGAACTATGTCTTTATTGGGGCAATTAGAAGGGTTATATATAGACAGAGGGTGTGGATATAAGTTAACTTTATGTGATGATATACAAGCATTAAGGGGTGAAAAAAGGATTGTAGAAGAAAGGAGGAGGCAGAATATGGTAGATTATATCACAAGAAGATGCACAAAAGACATTACAATAGAGGGAAGGAAGGAGGTAGGGGATGAGCATTGTTTGAACATTACTTTCATCAGATTTGGCTCAAAGAGGGAATGCAATGCACACTCAATTGTGTATAGACATTTATCTTACCCCTTTTGGAAGTAGGAAGAGAAAGGAAAGAAAAGGAAGGGGGTGGATAGAAGGGAGGGAAGATTGAAGGAGGCGATGATCAGAAATAAAACACTGGTGAGGAAGGAAAGGGTGAAAGAAGAGAGAAAAATATAAACCGGAGGAAAATAGGATGGAGGGAAATGGGATGAACTATCCCATAAAATGGAAGCAGCTAGCATGGTGGATTAAAAACCAGAATCCTACAACATGTTATTTACAAGAAACATATAAGAAGCAGAGAGATACACATAGAGTAAAGGCAAAAGCCTGGAGCAGAATATATTATGCATCAGCTAAAGTAAATATAGCTAAGAAAATAAATAAATAAATGAGTAAATAAATAAATAATTGGGATGCACACAGTGCAATCTCGATCTCAGACAAAGCAAAAGCCAACTAGACTTAATTAAAAGAGATAAGGAAATAAACTACATTTTGCTAAAAGTTACCATAGACAATGAAGAAATATCAATACTAAACACATATGTACCAAGTGGTATAGTATGTAGATTCTTAGAGGTCAAGTTAAGTGAGTTACAGGAAGAAGTAGACAGCAAAACTCTACTAGTGGGGACTTCATCATTCCCTTCTCAGAACTAGACAAATCTAACCAGAAAATAAACAAGAAAGATGTTAAGGACGTGTATAGAATTTTAGAAATGTTAGATATATTAGCCCTCTGGAGAAAATTGGTTGGGAACAGAAAGGACCATGTCTTTGGGCATAAAAACCTCCCAATCCAATTCAGAAAGGCAGAAATATTGAATTCATCCTTTTCAGATAATGATGCAATAAAAATTACCTGGAATAAAGAGTAGTAGAAAGATAGACTAAACATTAATGGGAAATTAAATAATCTAACCCTAAAGAATGAGTGGGTGAAACAGCAAATCATAGAAAAAATCAATAATTTCATACAAGAGAATGACAGTAGTGAGACAACATACTGAAAACTTGCAGAATGTAGCCAAGACTATTCTTAGGGGAAATTTTATATCTATGAATGCTTACATGAATAAAATAAATAAAGAAGAGATCAATGAATTGGGCATGCTACTAAAAAAGCTAAAAAAAGGAAAAATTAAAAATCACCAATTAAATACCAAATTAGAAATTCTGAAACTCAAAAGAGAGATTAATAGCATTGAAAGAAAACTACTGAAATAGTAAATAAAAATAAGGGTTGGTTTTATGAAAAAAAAAACAATAAAATACATAAGCCTTTGGTTATTTTGATTAAAAAAGGAAAGAAGAAAACAAAATTACCAATATCAAAAATGAAAAAGAGTGAATTCACCACCAGTGAAGAAATTAAAATGATAATTAGGAGCTATTTTGCCCAACTGTATGCCAATAAATTGGACAGTCTAAGTGAAATGGAAGAATATTTTCAAATATATTAATTTCTGAGGTTAACAGAAGAGGAAACAAAATACTTTAATAACCCCATTGAAATTGAACAAGTCATCTGTTCCCTAAGAAAAAGTCTTCTGGGCCAGATGAATTTCAAAATATACTCTACCGAACATTTAAAAAAAAACAATTGATTCCAATACTTAATAAACTATTTGGAAAAACAGGCAAATAAGGTGTTCTACCATATTCTTATTATGACACAGATATGGTGGTGATACCTAAACTGGGAAGAAACAAAACAGAGAAAGAAAATTATAGAACAACTTACCTAATTAATATTGATGAAAACATTTTAAATGAAATACTAGAAAGAGATTGCAGCAATTTATCACCCAGATAATACTCTATACCAGATGGGATCTATACCATGAATTAAGGGCTGCTTCAATATTAGGACAACTATCAGGATAATTGGCCCTATCAGCAACAAAACAGAAACCATATGATTATTTCAATAGTTACAGAAAAAGCTTTTGACAAAATATATCACTCCTTCCAATTAAAAATACTAAAGAATACAGGAATAAAGGAAGTGTTCCTTAAAAATAAGTACCATCTCTCTAAAACAATCAACAAGCATTACATGTAATGGTGATAACATAGAAGCCTTCCAAATAAAAAAGGGGTGAAAGAAGGAGGTTTAATATCACCACCATCATTCAATATTTTACTAGAAATGTTAGCTTTAGTTATAAGAGAAGAAAAAGAAATCGAAGGAATTAGAAAGGGTAATGAAAAAAAAAACCTATCACTCATTGCAAATGGTATGATGGTATACTTAGAGAATACTAGAGAATCAACTTAAAAAATTTTGAAGCAATTAACAACTTTAGCAAAGTTGCAGAATATAAAATAAACCCACAAAAATCATCTGCATTTCTATAGATTACCACCAAAGCCCATCACCAAGAAATAGAAAGAGAAATTCCATTGGAAACAACTGTAAGTAATATGAAATATTTGAAAGTCTACCTGCCAAGACAAACCCAGGACCTATATAAACACAATTACAAAACGCTTTTCACACAAATAGAGTCAGATCATAACAACTGGAGAAATATTAGTCATTCATGGGTAGGGCAAGCTAATATAATAAAAATGACAGTTCTGTCTAAACTAACTTACTTATTCAGTGCCATACCAATCAAACTACGAAAAATTATTTTGTAGAGCTAGAAAAAGTAATAACAAAATTCATCTGGAAGAATAAAAGTTCAACAATATCAAAGGAATTAATGGAAAAAATGCAAAGAAAGGTGGCCTAGAAGTACCAGATCTAAAACCATGTTAAAGTGGCACTCATCAAAAATATTTGGTGATGGCTAAGAAATGGAGTGGTGGATCAAAGGAATACCTTAGGTACATAAGACACGGTAGCCAATAATTATTGTAATCTACTCTTTTATAAAGCAAAGACTCTGGCTTCTGGGATAAGAACCTGTTATTTGACAAGAACTGCAGGGAAAACTGGAAAATAATATGGCAGAATCTAGGCACAGACCAACATCTTACAATGATCTTTGACCAAGATAAGGTCAGAATGGCAATATGATTTAAACATTAAGGGTGGTAACATAAGCCTATCAGGAGAACAAGTGGTAGTTAACCTCTCAGATCTATGAAAAATGGAGTTTATGACCAAACAAAATATAGAGAACACTACGAAATTCAAAATGGATAATTTTGATTAAATAAAATTTAAAAATAATTTGCACAAACGAAACCAATGTTTTCCACCTTATTTTGCCCTAAATTGTCTAAATCACATACCAATTTTGACCTTATTTTGATATGTCTTGTGAATTTTAGTCTATACCTAGTTTTTGCCAGTCTGCTTTCCAGTTTTCCCAGCAATTTTTGTCAATGGTGAATTCTTAACCAAAACTTGGCTTCTTGCTTTAAAAAACCCGGGGGGTGGAGCCAAGATGGCGGCTGGTAAGCAGGGACTGGAGTGAGCTCGGTACCGAGCCCCTCCAAAAACCTATAAAAAATGGCTCTGAACCAATTCTAGAATGGCAGAACCCACAAAACAGCAGAGGGAAACAGGGCTCCAGCCCAGGACAGCCTGGATGGTCTCTGGGTGAGGTCTATCCCACACGGAGCTGGGAGCTGGGAACAGAGTGGAGCAGAGCCCAGCCTGAGTGGCGTGGAACATCCAGACCAGAAGCCGGGCGGAGGGGGCCCTAGTGCCCTGGATCAGTGAGCTGCGGCAGTTACCAGACCCTTCGACCCACAAACACCAAAGACTGCTGAGAAGGTTAGTGGGATAAGCTGCGGGAGTAGAAGGAGTTCGCGGTTCGGCTTCCAGCCCCGGGGGCAGCGGAGGTGGGGCAGCTACAGCTGTTGTTACTTCTGGCTCCAGGCCCACCTGGTGGGAGGAATTAAGTGGCGGATCAGAGCAGGGGGGCACAGCCTGCTGAAGATCTAAGCCCAGTTCGTGTTGGGGGTTGGGGAAGGAGCAGTGCTGGTGTGGCAGAGCTGGCACCTCCCCCCCAAAAGTGGAACATAGAACTCTGTAGTCTACAAGCAGTCATACCACACTGAAAAACTCAAAGGTCAAGTTAGTTGGCTGGGAATATGGCCAGGCAGCGAAAACGCACCGAGAGTCAGTCTCAGAATTTGCATTCTTTCTTTGCTGACAAAGAAGACCAAAACATACAGCCTAAAGAAGACAACAAAGTGCAAGAGCCTACACCAAAAGCCTCCAAGAAAAACATGAACTGGTCCCAGGCCATGGAAGAGCTCAATAAGGATTTGGAAAAGCAAGTTAGAGAAGTAGAGGAAAAATTGGGAAGAGAAATGAGAAGGATGCGAGAAAACCATGAAAAACAAGTCAATGACTTGCTAAAGGAGACCCAAAAAAATACTGAAAAATACACTGAAGAAAACAACACCTTAAAAAACAGACTAACTCAAATGGCAAAAGAGCTTCAAAAAGCCCATGAGGAGAAGAATGCCTTGAAAGGCAGAATTAGCCAAATGGAAAAGGAGGTCCAACAGACCACTGAAGAAAATACTACCTTAAAAATTAGATTGGAGCAAGTGGAAGCTAGTGACTTTATGAGAAATCAGGATATTATAAAAGAGAAACAACGGAATGAAAAACAGAAGACAATGTGAAATATCTCATTGGAAAAACCACTGACCTGGAAAATAGATCCAGGAGAGATAATTTAAAAATTATTGGACTACCTGAAAGCCATGATCAAAAAAAGAGCCTAGATACCATCTTTCAAGAAATTATCAAGGAGAATTGCCCTGATATTCTAGAGCCACAGGGCAAAATAGAAATTGAAAGAATCCATCTATCGCCTCCTCAAATAGATCCCAAAAAGAAATCTCCTAGGAATATTGTGGCCAAATTCCAGAGCTCCCAGATCAAGGAGAAAGTACTGCAAGCAGCCAGAAAGAAACAATTTGAATATTATGGAAAAACAATCAGGATAACACAGAATCTGGCAGCTTCTACATTGAAGGGCTTGGAATGCGATATTCCGGAGGTCAATGGAGCTAGGACTAAAACCTAGAATCACCTACCCAGCAAAACTGAGTATCATGTTCCAAGGCAAAATATGGATTTTCAATAAAAAAGAGCACTTTCAAGCTTTCTCAGTGAAAAGACCAGAACTGAATAGAAAATTTGACTTTCAAACACAAGAATCAAGAGAAGCATGAAAAGGTAAACAAGAAAGAGAAATTGCAAGGGACTTACTAAAGTTGAACTGATTTGTTTACATTCCTACATGGAAAGATGATGTGTATGATTCATGAGACCTCAGTATTAGGGTAGTTGAAGGGAATATGCATATATATGTATATGTGTATATATATATATATATATATATATATATATATATATATATATATATATATATATATGTTAATGTATATATATAGGTGTATGTATGTATCTATGTGTATATGTATGTATGTGTATGTATGTATATATATGTTAATATATATGTGTGTATATATATATGTAAAAGAGAGAGAGTAGACACAGGGTGAGCTGATGATGAAGGGAAGATATCTAGAAGAAATAAAATTAAATTAAGGGATGAGAGAGCAACATACTGAGAGAGGGAGATAGGGAAAGATACAATGGGGTGGATTATCTCACATAAAGGTGGCAAGAGGAAGCAGCTCTGTGGGAGGAGGGGAGAGGGCAGGTGAGGGGGGAATGAGTGAACCTTGCTCTCATCAGATTTGGCCTGAAGAGGGAATACCATACATACTCAGTTGAGTATCTTACCCCACAGGAAAGAAGAGGGAGGAAGATAAAAAATAAAAGGGGCGGGGATGATGGAGGAGAGGGCAGATGGGGGTGGAGGTAATCAAAACAAACACTTTGGAAAGGGAACAGGGTCAAGGGAGAAAATTCAATAAAGCGGGATGGGTTGGGAAGGAGCAAAATGTAGTTAGCCTTTCACAACATGAGTATTGTGGAAGGGTTATACATAATGATACACGTGTGGCCTAGGTTGAATTGCTCAACTTCTTAAAGAGGGTGGGTGGGAAGGGAAGAGGGGAGAGAATTTGGAACTCAAAGTTTTAAAAACAGATATTAAAAAAAAAGGTTTTGCATGCAACTAAAAAATAAGATACACAGGCAATGGGGCATAGAAATTTATCTTGGCCTACAAGAAAGGAAGGGAAAAAGGGATGAGAGGGGAGGGGGGTGATAGAGGGGAGGGCTGACTGGGGAACAGGGCAACCAGAATATATGCCATCTTGGAGTGGGGGGGGGGTAGAAATGGGGAGAAAATTTGTAATCCAAACTGTTGTGAAAATCAATGTTGAAAACAAAATATGTTAAATAAATAAATTTAAATTCAAAAAAAAAACCCCATACTTGCATACAATATTCTTAAAGGTACTAATGGATATACGCTAAAAACAACATTTTTGTTTCCTGGAAGACAAACACCAGGGAATAGTATTCTGTACCCAATGCCCTACCAGTTGATATCCTGCAAGAGTAGCTCAGGTTATGTAAGCCTGCAACAAAATCTAATTCTTTACTTGTATTTAGAGTCTTACCAATATACCTATTCAGCCTAATTTTTCAGTGCTCCCAATCCAATCCAACACTACTGTGCTTTAGCTAACAATTCCATTAATATGCTCTAGATTGCTACATTTGAGTCTTTACATTTGGAACGTCATCTTACCATCACTTCCTTTTTAAAATATCAAAGACTCAATGTAAATGACACCTCCTACAAATCCTTAACTGATACCATTATGACTATAAGTCATACAATCGCAATATCAGAGCTGGACATGACTTTAGAGCTTACAGATTGATAGTCTGGGAATGAAGGCCTACATATTGGCATCGTCAAAGGAAAGAAGGTGTTGTATGTGAAAGATGTTAAGAATACATAATTGACAGGCCTTGGCAACAAATTGGATTTGGAAGGAGTGGGGGAAAATGAGGAATAAGAATGACACTTAGGTTGTGATCCTGAGTAACTGAGAAAATTATGATACAAGACAAATGGGAGTTAGGAAGATGAGAGGATCTCAGGAGGAAGGTAGTCCTTTAAGTTTTCAATTTGACTTCAAGCTTTCTTGAAGTATTGAATAGCCAGTGGGAGATGCAAGACTGGAGGTCAGCGAAGAGATTAGGGCTAGATAAGTAGATTTTAGAATCATCACTATTTAGCTTTTACTCATATATTTTCAGGGGTGTGTAGTCTAGCATATACAGCACTAGTCTTGGAGTTGGGAGGATGTGGGTTCAAAACCCACTTTAAGCATTTGCTAGATGTGTACCTTTTGGTCTAACACCTCGTACGAAATGTGAAGAGGTTGACTTTAACAGCTTCTAAAGGTACTCTCATATTCTTCCCAAGTTTTTTTTTCCTTTTGACTGATTCTTCATATCCTTCCATCATTCCTCATATACTATAAATTTAAGTCCCTTCACCATCTTGCTTGCCCTCCTCTGTATGCTCTCCAACCTATCAATGTCCTTTCTGAAGTTTGCCTTTCAAGATTACATAAAATATTCTAGATGTAGTCTGACTAGGACAGAGTAGAAAATAGCTGTCATTTCTCTAGTCTGAACACTCTTCCTCTCATAATTGGTAATTGCATCCACTTTCTTAGCTGCCATACCAAAATGTTGATTCATACTTAGTTTATGGTCTGCTTAAAAAAACACATATTTTGTATTGATTGTATCAACTATGAAATGTTCTAGAGCCTCCTAAATAAGATCCATGGTCATTCAAATTTGGCAACCTAATGATCAAGATCAGATCATGAGATTACAACAGCATCAACAGCAATGGAACAGCAGCTGCAACAGCAACATCAATAACAGATAGTAAGAACTTATGTTTCTTTAGTTTTTTAAAGTTTGGAAAACATTTTACATGCATCACCTCATTTGTTCTTCATCGTAAGTTTGTGAGGTAGGCTACATAATTTAAAATTATTTTTTAAAATAAAAAATCAATTTCAGTTGATTTTCCCCCTCTTTCCTATTTCCCCCACTAGAAAAGAAATTCCAAATATGCACAGGCAAGGAAAACGAATTCTTCTATTGGCCATGTTAAAACATGTGTGTCTCATTATACTCTTTGTCAGGAGGTGGGTTGCATTCTTTATCGTGAGTCCTTGGGAATCATAGCGGATCGTTTTATTGATCATAGTTCTTAAGTCTTTCAAAAAATATTTCTTTGTAAAATGTTATTGTATAAATTGTTCTCATGGTTCTGCTCAATTCAGTCTATATCAGTTTATAGAAATCTGCCCAGCTTTATCTGTAATTGGCCCTTTCAACATTTTCTCTTACACAATTGTATTTCATTGTTATCCTCTGCTATAGTTTGTTCACCTCACTCATTTTGCAGTTCTTTGCCCCTACGTTCACACACACACACACACACACACACACACATACACACACACACACTCACATCCTGCTGTATTTTATAACAAATCTTTTTTTCTCTTACTCAAATCTCTTTGGGAAATAGGTCTTGCCAAGTATAGTAACTTTAAAACCTAACACCAAATTGCTTTCCAGAGTGGCCAAATCAACTTATAGCTCCACTAATAGTGCATCCGTATGCCTTTTTTCCTAATGCCCATCCAAAATAAGTCATTTTTTTCTTGTCAACTTTGCTGATCTGATAGTTGTTAGGTGGAAGCTCAGAGTTGCTTTAATTTATATTTCTCCAATTATTAATATTAGATCTTTTTTATTTGGCAACAGGGAGCCTGGATATCTTCTCTTGAGGAATTTCTGCCCATATACTCTCATTATTTATTAATTGGGGAACAGATCTTATTCTTATAAATTTGAATCATTGCTAATATATTTTTACCAGCCAAAATTGCTATAAATATTTCTCCCATTTGCTGTTTGCCTTCTAATCTTTTGCATTGGATTTCTTTTGCAACAACTTTTTAATATTTTGTATAATCAAAATTGTCCCCTTTACCTCCTATAATCCTCTCCATATATTGTTTAGCTAAAAATTCTCTACCTAGTCTTATATCTGAAAGGTAATTTCTTCCCTGCTTCTCTCTTTGTTTTAATGATATGATCATTAGTAAACATAGGCCATGTCCACAGGATAGTTGTTATAATTACTACCACTTTCAGATGAGGAAATTGAATTTGAGAGTGGTTTAGAGACTTGTCCAGAGTCACCAGCTATAGTATCTGAGGCCATGATCAAGGTCACATTTTTCTGGGTACAAATCTATTACTCAAGCCACTATACCACCTAGTTGGCAACACATTGATTTATTCCATTAACTCATATCTCTTGGACATGGGCAGTGAGTTGGGCTCAAAATTGAATGGGATAAATATGATGGGATAAATGGCATTTAGGAACCTACACAATATGAAATTCACTGCCACGAAAGTTCATCCTTAACATTAATGACTTTTCAGTTATACTATATGTCTGTGATTTATGGAACCCTCATGGATATAAGGGGAAAGATACAGGTTCTAAAGAAAAATGGAAAAATATATGGTGGGTATAAGCCTATTACCAAATAATGACCTGCATACAAGAAATTGCATAAAAGTTATTTCATTTCTAGGACTACTTTCAATAAGAAGCCTTTCCTGAATATCTGTTTTTCATTGATTTTTTGTAGCTCTATATTTATACAGGTTATTTCTCCTGACTATATTATTTGTTTAGGGCAGTAACTAATTCACTGTGTCTTTCTATCCCTAAGACCTAGTCCTGTTCCCAGAATACCTTATATTCTTAATAAGTGCATTGATGCATTGATGGATTGATTATCTACTGACCTGAAAAAAGGTAGTCTTATCTACCTAAAGTGAAAGATGGGGAAGCTGAGTGTTGTTATGGTATTCATTAATTACTGTGTTCTGCCATTTTGAATAGACTGAGTAAGGGGGAGGTGGTTATTGAAGAATACAGGCAAATAATACATTAGGTGAAAAGACAAGTGTCTGCAATCTGCCTCAGTGGAGGGAGAACACACATTGATAAGATTGTAGATCCATTGATGTGTAGTAGTATTTAATTAAATTTGATGAATTCTATCTGGCTGTATCAGGGCTATATCAGATCATAGATTCCTAGAAGGCAAGGTGTATGCTTGCTTAACTTGCTTTGCAGCATATCTATCATCACGTCATAAGTGCTTAATAAATGCTTATTGATAATAAGTTCTAGTTGTGCCTGATAGAAATCAGAATTATCATAATGTGGTTTTAGCTTAATATTTCCCTTTTATATGAAATATTCAATTTCAGAGAGAAAATCCCTTTCAACATTATATTTTTTAAGCACTTAACAATTCTTTTTCATATTATCCTTTGGTTTGCCTAGAAAAGTGGTCAGCACCATTGGACTACTGGATGATAACAAAGCTATGTAAATGGCACAAAATATGGAGTAGCAGGATTGTGGTACCCTTGGGGTTAGAAGTAAAGTGATCATATAGCATCTATATCCTTCTCTTTCAAAAGGTTTGGCATATGAAATGGTAACAATTGTTATCAGATCAATCTAGGCCTAAGGGGAAATATAGGACACTGATACATTGAAAATTTTATGGTGCTTAAGAAAGACTATTCTATTTTTTTTTCCTAATTAGAATAGGCAAATGAAAAAAAGCACAGCTTTTTAGTTAAACAAAGAAATACTCTTTCTAATACCTTTTGTGGATGGTTTAGAACCAAGCTTCTCAAACTTTTTCCACTCATACCCCTTTTTCCTGAGAAATTTTTGTGCAACACTGGATCAAATCAAATATTTACTGATAACAAATCATTAAGGAATTTATTTTTAAAAAATTCTTTGGTACACATATAATTTTTCCATTTATTAAAAATGAAAGCAAAATCATAAACATAAACATAAACAATTAAATCTTGGCCAAATACTTGATGCTGCAGAACATAGAGCACCTTCAAAAATTTTTAGACCTGATTCATATTTTGATTTTATAATCATCAATGCTGAGAACACTGCTTCACAGAAATATGTCTTATAAAATGAGAAGTATTTTTATGGCCATTTCAAAAATTGTTGGAAATTCTGTCCTAAACCCAAGCCAAAACTCATTTAATGATTTTTTTTTTAGGAAACTCGAGTTTTAAACCTGTGTTGCTTGATAATTCAGCAAATTCTTCTTCAGCTTTTATGGGAAGTGACTGATGTTTTTTATTTCAATTGAGTATGGTTTATGAATCCAACTTAATTTTTTAAAATCAAAATTTGAAGGGAAATATTTCTGAAATTATGTCTCCAGGCCCTTCATGTGATTAATTATAACTCTTACAATTAAATATTTTGGAAGATTATTTTCAATTATAAAATCATCTGCAGCTGTAAACGTTCCTGAAGAACCATTTTCTACCCTATTCTTCCATATGTTAACTTTTTTAGCAAAACTTTCAATTTTATCTTTTATCACAAATATGTTACATTTTTTCCCTTGAAATGACATGTTTAATTCATTGAGTTTTTTTTGAAATATCTGACAAATAACACAGTTTTGAAAGCCACAAAGCATTATGAAAAAAAAATCAAATTTCAGCTTTCAATTTAAATAATCTGTTTAAACTTTGCTCTCTTGTGAAGTACCTTAAGTCTGCATGTAGTATTAAGCTTTTGTAACTGGATTCCATGTCTTTCCAAAGGTTTGAAAAGAAATAACTGTTAAGGACACACCTTTTAGTGAAGTTAATGATTTTGATAGTATTGCAACGAAGAACATTTAACTGGTAATTTTTTTTTTTGGCTATGAGTGCGTCCTGGTGGATCATACAGTGAGTAAAAATGATATGTTCATTGCCACCAGCTTTAACTTGTTCTACAAATTCAACATTCTTGTCCATCATTGCTCTGGTGCCATCTGTACAGATTCTGACACAATTTTTCACTGTAAACCTTCATTTGTGAAAAATTCATTGATTTTAAGATATATAATTTCCCATTCTTATGTGCCCTTGTATCAGTAAGGCAAGATTCATGACCTTGAGGATGACCATGAACATGCCTGTATGGTACAGAATTGCAAAGTATGAAAAACTCTCTAGGTAGAAGGCAGAGAAAGTATAACATTTAGACACCAGCAGACCCAATCCCAAGGCCACTAACTCCATTCCAATATAGTAGTAATTATATTCCAATACCAGTAAGTCCACCTCAATGTAGCAACAAGGAACTTATAACACAGTATTACAGCAAGGAACCAAGTCATTCTGTAACCTTCCTCCCTGCTAGGGCCTTCCTGTAAGCAATTACTCATGAATCCTAACTGTCTGCTTGCCTGCATCCTCTCCCACAGTTCTGAAAGCCCTTGCAGTTCTCAGAGTCCTTGCAGTCTCCTGGAATCTCTGGATTCTCAGTTCTCCAATCTCTTGATGCTGTAGATTCTCAGTTCTATGATCTCTGCAACTCTCTGGTCTTCACTCTCAGCTCTGCTGTCTCTCTTGACACTGGCTCCTTGAATGTCCGCTCTTCAATGCCCACTTCATGTCTGCTGCCTCAATGTCTTCTTCATGTCTGCTACTTGATTAGGCTTTTCTCACACTCTGGGCTCTCCTTATATACCATTCTAGCTGGCATCTGATTGGCTAGAACTCAGGTCTCTGACTGGATGAATTCATGCTTCATCTGATAGGCTAGAACTCAGTGCACATACAATTGTCTCTGGTCTTAGCGCCTCTCCTTAGGGTCCTGAGGGCTTCACACCTCTCCTGACCTAATTAGCAAAAGGATGTGGGCCTGGGGCCTTAGGCCCAGTTAGGGAAAGGGTGTAGGCCTGGGGTTTAGCACCTAGTAAGTAAATGGTCTAAGTAAAGGCCCTATTGAATGGGAGGGGAAGATCTTTAATCACAACAACAATATAGCCCTTCCAAAGGGCAACAAAACAATAATTCCTCATGCATATTTCCTTCATAAACATATCTTATATAAAGTAATGACTGTGCCATGTTAGAAATATCAGTTGTTTCATGTAAACAAGTTGCAAACTTTGGGCTACCCTTAAGCCTGGTGATAAGCTGCTGGAGTTGGTCATTAATAATTACAGAAATTCTTTTCAAAACAGTATCAGTCAATAAAGGAATTTTATCAATGTCATCCCCATACTTTTACCCATAAACTATTTTAATAGCAGCAGATGACATGAGATCATCTCCATCTCCTTTTAGTTTTTGCAGTTAAGTTTCTTAAGATGCAAGTAAGTACTTTTTGTCTACAGTAGCAAATTTCTCAATGCATTGTCTTTCTTTATTTGAAGATTTTAAAAGTACTTCAAAATATCCCTTTGGTTTATTGCAGTACACTGTATGCTTGGTATTAAGATGTCATTTTATTTTGGCTGGTTTCATGCTCTCCACAGCCCAAACTTCACTACAAATTAAGCAGAGAGTTTTTCCACACTGTCATCATTATTAGAAGTAAATAAATATTGGAAAAATTATATGAAATATTTTCCTTTTCTTGTCAATTTAGGTGTACTACGTCCTGGTAGCAAAGATTCTGCTGTATGGTCATCAGTATTTTTACCTCTTCTGTCTCCACCGATGAATAATCAAAAATATTTTTGTTGTAACACATAAATAAATGTTGCTAATAATTTCTCAAATAAATATTAGGTTTAGATTATGAAATTATATTTATTCGTGCTTAATTAAAAATGGTGTTCACACTTATATATGCATAGAGCAGTGATGGTGGAGAAATATTATTAAAGGACTTTTGTCATTATTTGCTGCAATTAAATACTGTTTCTGTAAAAAGAGATAACAATTTTAAAAATCAAACATTCTAACACAATACAATAAAAAGATATACTAATCTGATACTTATATGCTGAGGAATGATGATAGGAAATATTAGAAGTCTTTATTTCCCATACTTAAACTATTATGTTTCTATAAGAGCAGATAATGGTACATACAGCAAAAAAAAGGCACTGCAATTTATAGCATACAATAGTCTTGAATCTGAGCCCAGGTGTTTCTGGCAGAGTCGTTGGCATTGCTTGCAGCATTATGGCATGTGCAGTGCAAAGTGCTCAGGTTGTGTTCAGAAACAAGGCTGCAGTGAAGTCATGTGATGTAAGATGGGCAAGTGCACCTTGAATTCATTACACATTTGATTTTTAATTTTTGGTCATTGTGGGTTCAGAAATCTTTTACTGTTGCCAAATTTTTCATAACCCCTCCGTATTAAGTTACACAATCCCACATGGGGTCACAACCCACAATTTTAGAAACATTGTTGAAAAATATTTGATTACAAACAACATTAAGCATGAATAAAATTTCAACATGGAACATTAACCGAAAATTCAGTACTGCTATTACAATTATTCAGACAACCCCTTATTATTCTCCTTTATTATGCCTGGTTTTGTGCTCAAAGTTAAGGATACAAAGGAAGGCAAGGAGGAAAAATGCTCTCAAGAAGCATTATATATATGTATACACACACACACATATATATATATATATGTACATATATATATATACACACACACACACATGCATACACATGCACACACATATATAATGGGAAATATAAATAGATGAAGATGAGAAGGCAGATCATTTCTGACAGTCAGTTCATTAGTCAGCAAATATTTTTAAACATTTACTATGTGCCAGGGATTGTGGTAAACATTGCAGACAGAAAGAAATGTAAAAGACAGATCCCTGCTTTCAAGGCACTCACAATCTAATTGTGGACAATCAAAATTTGGCCAAGAAAGCTACTTACAGGGTGTACTGGAAATAATGAACAGAGGGAAGGAATATTGGGAAAAGTTTCCTACAAAAGGTAGGATTTATTAATGAAATCCAGAGAAGTCAAGAGATGATGAAAAGATGATGAAATTTCCCAAAGAAATCACACAAGAGGGAAAGGGACCCATATGTACAAAAATATTTATAGTGGCTCTTTTTGTGGTAGCCAAGAATTGGAAATCAGAGGGATGCCCATCAATTGGGAAATGGCTGAACAAGCTGTGGCATATGAAGGTGATGGAATACTATTGTGCCATAAGAAATGGGGATGATACGGACTTCATAACAACCTGGAAAAACCTACACGACATAATGCTGAGTGAGCGGAGCAGAGCCAGGAGAACATTGTACACAATCACAGATATATGGATTGCGTGAGGACCAACACTGACAGACTTCGCTCTTCTCAGCAACACAAGGTGCAAGGACAACTCCAAGGGACTCACGAAGGAGAATGCTATCTACATCCAGAGAAAGAACTATGAAGTTTGAATGCAGATTGAGGCACACTTCATGCTTGCCTTTTTTTTCTTCTCTTTTGTTTTTGTTTTTGGGTTTTTTTGGGGGGGGGGTCTGTTTCTTCTTTCTCATGATTCACTCCATTGGTCATAATTCTTCTCCACAACTTGATTAGTGTACAAATTAATTCAATGCAAAGTCATACGTGGTAGTTATATGAGATTCCATGCCTTCTTGGGGAGGGAACGGGGAGGGAGGGGAGAAAATCTGGAACTCAAAATTATATAGAACCGTGTGTTGCAAACTAAAAATAAAAAAAAAAATTAAAAAAAGAGATGATGAAAGAGAACATTTGAAACATGGGGTATAGCCATTAAAAATGTCCAGAGTCACAAGAAGAAGTGTCTTGTTTGAGGAACAGAAAGGAGACCAGTGTTACCATATGATAGGAAATAGGCTGTAAGGTACAAGAAACCTAGAAAGCTGAGGAAAGTTTGTGTAAAGCTTTGAATACAGAGGATTTTCTGTTTGTCCCTAAAGATGATAAGTAGCCCCTGGAGTTCTTTGATCTTTGAAAAGGGTGTGTGTTTATATGTGTTTGTGTGTGAGTGTGTGAGACATGGTCAGAACTGTACTTTAGGAAGATCAATTTGAGAGCTGAATGAAGATGAACTGAACTAAGTTCAGTCAGACTTGTATCTGGGGAACCAACCTATCACAATAGTCTGGGCTTGAAGAAATGAGAGCCTGCGCCAGGATAGTGGCAGTTTCAAAAGAGAGAAGGAGGCATAAGGAATAAGCAGTGAAAAATCATTGAGAAATGGGATGAAATATTCTGTTTGATAAGAAATTAAGAAATAATTAAGGCAATTAATTGTTCATAACTTAATTACTGAAAACTTTCCTTTTTCCCTATTCCTATGTATTTTCTTTGAGAAAATTACTTAACACTACATTTCTTCACTATCTTAAGATTTTTCTCTGAGCATCTTTGGTCAATAAATTCTATTTAAGCTTCCTTGGTTTGGGCAATTTACCATGAAGGAATACAATAGAGAAACCAAATTCTCTGAAAGGAAAGTAGATAGGGATGAGAATTCACACAACAGGAATGTCCTCTGACTTTGTCAACAGAGATGAGGCAGGATAGAAAGCAGTGCCTGGAGAGGTGGCTGCACAGTTGCCAACGACTCTCCAGGGACTCATAATGAGCTTGCATTTGCCTTTGTAATGATGTCTGAAATCTCTTTTCCCCCATTCACTAGATCAGTAGACCTTATACAGAACACTTCACTTGGAGTGGAGGCCACCTTACCCTATTCTCTGAAGGACCTTATTTTATTCACCTTTATTTCAATTTTTGTTAATCATATATATATGTTGCCCTCCTCCACTTAATACTCACTAAATTTTTAAATTAAATAAATTTCCTTTTTATCTTTATTAATCTATGTAAAGTAGGGTGCTCTTGCCTTCCCTGTTCATTATAATTGATGTTAACTTGGTTATCTTGGGTGAACCCTGTTGCACAGAAAATATTGGATCAAGAAAATTTCTGAGTCTTAAATACCTTTTAAAAATCGTTATCAAAACCTGTAATTTAATGGGTGTGGGGAACTCTTGCTGTAGAGAAATCCTTTGAGTGATACTGATCTTCTTAGAGTAGTAGTTCTTAACTTGTGGTCTATAAAAGACATAGATATATAAATGCATATATATTCACATATATGATTTATACATGCACACAATTGCACATACATATATACATACATATATTGGTGTATATAAGATAAATATGAATAGATACACACACAGATAATTACATTTCAGTATAAATACTTTCTTTTGTAACCCTAGGTATTTCATCTTTTGCTTTATAAACATTATTCAGAGAAGGGGTCAATAGTTTTCACCAGACTGCTTCACCAGAAATCCATAACAAAAAAAATTAAAAACCCCTATTTTAGAGAGTTATTTGGGTTTCTAAGAAGTTAAGTGATTTGCCCTTACTCACACATCTAATGTGTCAGAGACAGGACTCAAGCCAGGTCCTTCTAATTCAAAACTAGTCTTCTATTCACATAAGCAATATTTGTCTCTATTATTATATTATGGTTCCTTGTTTTATTATTCATCATCTTAAAAATATTTATAATAAACATTACTATCATACCCTATCTTAAAAAAATTTAGATTTCTGACACTACTTTTAAAAATCATTCCCATAGCCAACTATCTAATTTCACTGTCAATGAGCCTTAAGAACATAACTATTCACCTGATCTCAAAAGAATATGTCTAGTAATCTCTGAAATTGAAAGTAGTCCTTACTAAATCATTTTCAATACTTTTAAGTTCATACATCAAGAAAAGTTTCCTTGAGTGGAGTGAATTCTAAGGGGAAAAAAAGAATCCATTCTCCAGTTTGACTTTCTTACTTGCAAAGAACTTTGTCTCTTCTGATTCTTTATGGATTTTATTCATCCTTATTGTTAACTCTGTCTCTGCCTTTCTACAAGTAGAATTATTGTGACATTATGGTGATAGCAATTTTTTTAACAAGCTGAATAGCTACACTCTGTTAATACTTTGCAGCAATATAATGGAAGCACCCATTGATGTGGGGGAAACCCTTTGAATAAATGCCTTTATCCATCACAAATTACATTGCAGTAATTTATCTCTGTACATGAATTTCTCAAGGTCCTTGAGGGTCAAAATTCTTGTTGTTTTTTTGCCATTTTATCTCTAATATATAATATATGTGTATGTACATTTGTATGTATGTATGTATATATATATATGTATAGACACAAACATACATATATGCTATATACACACACATATATGTGTGTATATATGTGTGTGTGTGTGTATCTATGTAATTATGGAGAGACAGAGAGAGAGAGAGAGAGAGAGAATCTGTATGAAATCACGTATTCATATAGTGTCCATAAGTATATTTGTATATGGATTAGCTAGGCAACACAGTAGATAGAGTGAAAAGCCTGGAGTCAGGAAGACTCATATTCCCATCTTACTAAGTTCAAATCAGACCTCAGACCCCTAAAAGCTGTGTAATCCTGAGCAAGTGACTTAACCCTGTTTGCCTCACTTTCCTCATCTGTAAAATGAGCTGGAAAAGGAAATGGCAAACCACTCTGTTGTCTTTGCCAAGAAAACCCCAAATGAGGCCATGAAGAGTCATACATAAATGGAACAGTTGAACAAGGATGACATATAAGTATACATTAATACATGCATTCTGTATTTGCATATATATATATATATACGTATGTATATACATGTATACATATATTAGAGGATGAAAGAGTTTCTAAACTAATGTTTACATATTTGAATATGTAATTTCACCAAAGTAAAAATCCTAATTATGCTTAAAAAATTCCCACACAGATATGGTCACAATGATCAGCTCTAGATGCTGAGAATTTAAGTGACTTGTCAATGGTCACATGAACCTCTAAAGGCAGGACATAAATTAAGGTCTTCCCAGCCTGAAGGCTGGCCATTAAGACAATATTCTAGGATGCCTTCTAAACAGTAAGCCCTTAATAAACATTTGTTCAAAAAGTGAATGAATGGAAAAATAGGAAACTTCTTGAAAGAGCTTTGTCATAGCCTAACCAATTGCCTGCAGATATAGTCCATGTTTAAGAAAAGCTTTCTAGATGTAGGACTTCCAAGAGCCAAGATGGATTAAACAATAAATTGCTATAACTCTCCCATATTCACCTCTAAACAACCATAAAATAGAAGAATAGAAAAATTTATGACCAAACAACAATTAAAGAATATTATGAAATGAACAATGGATGATTTTGATAACATTAAATTGAAAAGATTTTGCACAAAAAGCTAATGCAAGCAAGATTAGAAGGGAAGCAGAAAACTGAGAAACAATTTGTACAGCCAGTGTCTCTGATAAAGGCTTCATTTCTAACATATATAAAGAACTGTTGAATTTATAAGAATAAAAGTCATTCTTCAATTGACAAAATGTCAAAAGATATGAACAGGCAGTTTTCAGATGAAGATATTAAAGCTATCTATAGGCATATGAAAAATGCTCTAAATCACTATTGATTAGAGAAATACCAATTAAAACAACTCTGAGGTACCACATCACACCCATCAGATTGGCTAACATGACAAAACAGTAAAATTATATATGTTGGAAAAGATGTGCATTGCTGGTGGAGTTGTGAACTGATCCAACCATTCTCTAGAGCAACTGGGAACCATATTGTAATGGCAATTTAAATAATTTAAATTCGATGATCTTTCCAAACTATTAATAGCCCTGTGTAACCTGCTTGTGTCACAGGAGGCCTAAGTCACACATAGTGTGAAGAGCTTGCTGAATGAGAGAAACTGGAAGGGTGGAGAAGGAAATGCTGAGTGGTTAGAGCTGAGGAAGAGAGCAGATGTGTGCTAGCTGTGCTGTGAATGTATGGGAAGGCTTCAGCAGGGGGTTGGGGGGGGGTGGGAAGGTTCTGGATCAGAGTTGTTCTCTGTTGTAATAATGTGTATTAATTTCTTTGCTGCTTGGATGAATTGGACTTACTGGTTCTGGGATTTGGTTCTCTGATTTCTGAATAAATGGTTTACTTCTAGCTACTATATGGAGAGTTCTTACATTTTGTGATACAGAACTACATAGGCATATTTATAATTATTATCTACATTGTGATTATTGCCTTGCTAATACACTTGGCAACTAGGAGGATGGGATCACAAGATATAAAATCTGTATTTATAGGTAGAAAGACTTTAGAGGAAGAAATAATTATCCCAGGATGGGATGATGTACTTTATTCCTCCCTAGGATGGGAATGGTCCGTTGGAGCAATGCTCTGTGAAAACTGAAAACAGAACCTACAGAGGGGAGAACTTAGAGATTTGGAAAGATGTTTGAAAGAAATTAAAGTTAAGGCAGGGAGAGAATTGCCAGCAGCACTCTCTAGGAAAGGCTGGATGTTGTTATCAGTTTTTTGTTTGATATATGAAAGAATGCCACAGATTGTTAAAAGAGAAAACTCAGATGGAAAGAGAATTAGCTAGCTTGGATGGGAATATTTCTATGCCCCACCAAGATGGGGAATCTCAGGTGGCAGAAGAACAGATTATCATTCAGGAATTGACTGATTTTGCTGTTAATTTGGCAAGAAAAAAGAGGAAGCCCAGGAGGTAAAAAAAATGTATCTAAGTTTAGCCCAGGTTGAGTTTAGTTGCCATGGTGACAGGAGAAGAGAGTAGGCAGAAAATGATACTTATATTAGGAGCTGAGGGACAAAATGCTACTGTATGCTCCTGAGGCAGAAAATGATACATTAGACCGGGTTCCTCAGACAGAAGTACACCCTATAGTGTGAAGGAAACAGGACACCCATGGAGATAATACAGTATTTTGAGAGGTGTTGGAAGATTTTACACAGCAGGAAATCACAGATATCTTGAGTAGGTTTACTCAGGAATTGGGGGAATCATTAATATCTTGGATTGTGAGAATCAGAGTATCCGTAGACAGTGTGGATTGCCTGAAATTCATAAGCATTAGTCAGAATCCTTTTGCATAGCAAACTTTTAAGGCTTATCATCTGCAAAGAGGTAACAGGACAATTAGCCTGCTAGCTTTAGCAGCAAAAGGATGTAACAGAGAGTATCCCACTGATTGTATGTGGCCCAGTGCAGATAGGCCCTTGTATTCACTTAGAGACTGTATGAGAAAGTTAAAGGAGGAGGTAACAAAGATAGCAATCATGACAAGAAATGCCAGGATTTATTATGACACTCCCTTGGGAGTCTCTCATAGAAATATGATGGGTAAGCCAGCTCCCCCTGCTTATAAACACCTAATTCTGACTGCTATTTGGGGAGATACAGCACCTTCTTTTAGAGGTGCTTGATAAGATTTTACAGCTAAATGACTTAGGAGACTGGGGAAAAGATAAATTTTCTAGATATAGAAGAGTGAATAACCAGTGGATGCAATGTCAGAACAGAGTGACAAGAAAAGAAATGTTTATTGCTATATTGAGAGCAGAGGTAGAGTGTGGAAGAATAGATGGTATTCCAACTAATGAGCTATACAAAGTTTACAAGGGGCGTAACAGCAGATGGAATAGAGAAGTAAGAAATGCCCCTACAAATCCTCCAGATCTTGAACCCTTGTATCCAAGTGAGTCACAACCTCATGGAGACGAGGAAATAGGCCAAGCCCCAGAACAGGTTAAAGAAACATAGAGACAGGATTACAGACCCAATATTGATCTGACTATGTATTGGAAAAATGGATCAAATACTGTAACTAGGTCATTGATCAATACTGGGGCAGAGGCTTCCCTTAAAAATGAAAATCTGGTTGAGTTCAGGTATGGAACTCCTATTACCATGACAGGACTGGAAGAGGCTGAAATATCAGTCAGACAAGTCAAACTAATGATGAAAATTAGACAATTGCCTAAGAAAGAATATACTGTGATAACTGTACCCATTTCTGAATATATCATTAGGAAAGATATATTGAGAGGTATGACTCAGTATTTACCTGAGGGGAGATACCAGTTTCCAGTAAGGCAGATAGGAATTAAAACAGTTTTAGTAGGAAAAGTAAATATAGACCGAATCACTTTACCTAAACATTCTGAAGTAATTACTTTGAAGCAGTATTGTGTGCCAGGTGGGCAAGATGAAATTACCAATACTATAAAGGAATATGCTGAAGTAGGAGCATTACTTCCTATAACCACTCAATAGAATAATCCTGTCTGGCCAGTTCAAAAGTCAAATGGAACATGGAGAATGACAGTGGATTATAGACTATTGAATAAAGTGACTCCTCCCTTGTATACTGCTGTTCCAGATATTGTTACCTTAATAGAAAGGATCCAGAAAGAGGAGGGGACTTGGTATGCAGTTACTGATTTAGCCAATACTTTCTTCATGATCCCAATAGACACTAAACAATGCAACCAATTTGCTTTCAGTTGGCAGGGCCAACAGTGTACTTTTACCCAACTGCTGCAAGGTTATCTGCATAGCCCAACTATTTGCCACAGGATTGTGGCTGAACATTTAGATGAATTAAAGCTACCTGGTGTACAGTTTACATACTACATAGATGATATCATGATACAGGGAGAAAATGTAAAAGAAATGGAGAAAAATTTGACACTTTTAATTGAGAATATGGAAATCAAAGACTGGGAAAATAACCCCGCAAAAATTCAAGGGCTCCATCAAACTATAAATTTTGGGGTATATAGTAGAATAAGGGACTGCGAGAAATTCTCCCACAAGCCTGACAAGAGATTCAAGATTTTCTTATCCTTACCAATAAGAATGATGCCCAAAAATTCATAGGACAATTTGGATATTGTAGGCAACACATTCTGCATTTGGGACATATTTTGAAACCCTTATATAAAGTTATTAGAAAAAATATGAATTTGATTGGGGACTTGAGCTGAGCGAAGCTTTTGAAGATGCCAAGGCTGCTATACAATTGGTCCTAGATTTATGGCCTATGCAAAGTGGCCTGGTGGAATTACAAGTGAGTATACAAAATGTCTGTGCAAACTGGAGTTTAAGGCAAAAACAACAAAGCCAAAATGTACTTTTAGGATTTCGGTCTAGGAAATTTCCTTCATCTGGAGTTCAATATACACCTTTCGAAAAGCATTTGGGCTTTGGTAAAGACTGAACAACTGACTCTGCATCATGAAGTAATATTGAGGCCTGGAATCCCAATTATGACCTGAGTAATGAGTACTCCAGCATCTCACAGAATTGGACATGTGTAAGAGGCCACCATAATTAAATGGAAATGTTATATTCAAAATATGTTGAAAACAGGCAAAAGTGGAGTTTCTGCTCTACATGAATTTATAACAAACATAGACACTGAGGGAAATGATAAACTCCCTGAAACAAGACAATGGTTGGTACAATCCTTGGTAAAAATGGAATGATGGATATGAAGGATTAATTGAAGAACAGAAGAAACATGCATCAGTAAGATGGGACAACAAAATGTTTGGGCCATAGAATGCATTGGAAAGCAATGGCCTGCACCGATGTACCAAGCAGACTTTGGAAAGTACTGGGATAGGTGGAAGTAGTCAATATGCTTAACTTATGGCAGTACATGAAGCTACCAAACCAGAATTAGGAGGACAGTGTCATATATTCACTGATTTTTGGGCGGTAGCTAATAGGTTAGCTACATGGATGCCCATGTGGAAAAATAAAAAATTAGGAAATTCATGGTAAACAAGTTTGGGGCAAAGAATTATGGGAAGATATATAGGACATGTCTCTAGTTACTAATTTGTCAGTTTTTCATGTAGATGCTCATGTGGCCCTCACTACACCAGAACATGAGGACAATCCACATGCTGATCAGCTAGCAAAGATTGCTACTGAACATATTGTCAGTACATAAGTTTGAAGTATTATTATCTCTCTTTCATTGTTAAAGCAAGTAGTAGAGGAATGTTATATATGTCAACTGGAAAAGCAACAAACTGTTCCTTTGGTGGTAACTGGAGAAATGGCAAGGGGAAAAGTTCTAGCCTTAATTTGGCAGATAGATTATATTGGACCACTACCCCAAGATAAAGAATGTAAATTTATGTGTACTTGTGTTGACACCTATTCAGGTGTACTAGTGGCTTGTCCTTATAAGAATTCAATTCAAAAAAAAACACTTATAAAACTCTAGATATCATAAATCTATATTATGGAACCCCAAAATAGTTTCAGTGACAATGGGTCACATTTCAAAGGTAATGAAGAGATATTGTGTGTTAAACAATATAGAATAGATATATCATATCCCATATTACCCACAAGCAGCTGGGTTAATTGAAAGAATAAGTGGATTATTGAAAGAACAGTTAAGAAAGTTAAGTTCCAATAATTCCTATTAACATTGGAAGGATAATGTGTTCACTGCTTTACCTAATTTACATAATAGAACATTAGGGCGAAGTACACCTCTAGCCAGAATGATGACCCCAAATCTGAAAATTAGAAAACAGCAAACACATGAGATCCCAAATATTGAGTGTTGAACTGTGAGGGAAGATGTCCCACCACCATATCCAGGAATACCTGGTTCAGCAGGATATGATTTACATTGTTTAGAGGACTTTTGGTTGGAAAGAAAAGAAACAAGAAAAATCTCTACTGGAATATGTATGAGAATCCCTAAGAATAATTTTGGATGTATATTGCCTAAATCAAAATTAGCAGCTCAAGGAATATATGGGTTGGCTGGACTGACAGGTTCTAATTATCAAGGAGGAATTATTGTGACATTCCAAATTTTGGGTGGAAAAACCTTTACAATTTTGTAAAAATGATGGAATAGTTCAATTGATTATTATTCTTTATGAAACAATATCCTTTGTGAAAACTGATCCTCCTTCTGAAATAACTAGCAGAGGAAAGGAAGGGTTTGGTTCTACTGATAGAATAAAAATTGGGAGCTAAAGTATTGGTAAAACAGAAGCCAGACAATATTCCAAAGGCTGAGGAAGTTATAGCACATGGGACATATAATGCTGTGATTGTTTATTCAGAAGAAGATGGTTTCTAAATTGTACCCTTGATGCATGTATTCTATTGTGAATGAGGCCATGGTAGTATTTCTTGTTTCTTTTTTTGGCTTTTTGTCTGTTAAATTTGTTGGCTAGATTTGTTTCCTTCAGGATTGGTACCCTCCACCTGCAGATGACTGATTGCTTAAGGTGGATGTCATCCCCTGATGTCACCCCTGCACCTGATGGCTGTGATGTGTCACCCCAGGACCTGTTCATGACTGTGATGTGTCATCCCAAGTTGTCATGACCAAGTTGTCAATGCCAGCTAAAGTATGGGACTCTTTACCTCTTGGGGCAGGGACAGCTCTACATCTAATTTCAGCAGTAAAAGCTATGGAGGATGAGAGTTTTGCCCCTTATCCCAAGATTTTGAGCCCCATTCATTCAAGAGGAGAATGATGATATTGTTTTATGTAAGTATTTTGTGTTATCTCTATTATATTGTTATAAGGTTCTGCTGACACCAGTTATCCCACAACTCCTATTGACCTATGTAATGGATAAGAAAGATCTTGGGGCCAATTGTAATTTAAATTTGAAGATCATTCACACCTATTTATAGGGACGTTCTGGAATGGAGTTCTTCTCTGCTGTGAAAATGTGTATTAATTTCTTAGCTACTTGAATGGATTGGACTTACTGGTTTTGGGATTTGGTTCTCTGGTGTCTGTCTATATGAAGAGTCTCTTATATTTTGTTATGCATAAAGGATCTATATATGCGAAAAATATTTATAGCAGCTCTTTTTGTGGTGGCCAAGAACTGGAAATTGAAGGGATGCCTATCAACTGGGGAATGCCTGAATAAATTGTGGTATATGAATGTAACATAATACCACAAGAAATGATGAACAGGTAAACTTCAGCAAAACCTGGAAGACTTACACGAACCGATGCTGAGTAAAGTGAGCAGAACCTGGAGAACATTGTACATGATAACAGCAACATTGTGTGATGACTGACCTCGATAGACTTACATCTTCCTAGCAATGCAAGGATCTAAGACAATTCCAAAGACTCCTGATAGAAAATGCTATCCACAGCCAGGAAAAGAAATAAGGAGTCTGAATGAGGATCAAAGTATACTACTTCCTTTCTCTCTCTCAGTCTCTCTCTCTCTCTCTCTCTCTCTCTCTCTCTCTCTCTCTCTCTCTCTCTCTTTCTCTCTGTCTCTCTTGTTTCTTCTTTTAAATGGATCCTCCCATTAGTTCTAATTCTTATTTACAACATGCCTAATGTGAAAATATGTTAAATGTGAATGCATATGTAAAGTCTATATGATATCACATGCTTCCTTGTGGAGAGAGAAGGGAGGGGTAGAAAATTTGGAACTCAAAATCTTATGGAAGTGAATGTTGAAAACTAAAAATAAATTAATTAATTAAAAAAATCAGTAGAATTGGCAAAATGGAAAAAGGGGGTATAAAAGCTAAGGAAAATCACTACTTCAAAGTTAGAATTGGGCAATGGGAAGCTAATGGCACTATGATACATCAAGAACCAATCAAACAAATTAAAAAGAATGAAAAAATAGAAGAAAATGTAAAATACACCATGGGAAAACAATTAACCTGGACTCAGGAGAGACAATGTCGGACTCATTGGACTATCTGAAAGCTGTAATCAAAAGGAGAACCTGGACAACATTTTTTTTTAATGCAATTTATTTATTTAACATATTTGGTTTTCAGCATTGATTTTCACAACAGTTTGGATTACAAATTTTCTCCCCATTTCTGCCCTCCCCCCCCACTCCAAGATGGCGTATATTCTGGCTGCCCTGTTCCCCAGTCAGCCCTCCCCTCTATCACCCCCCTCCCCTCTCATCCCCTTTTCCCTTCCTTTCTTGTAGGGCAAGATAAATTTCTATGCCCCATTGCCTGTGTATCTTATTTTTTAGTTGCATACAAAAAGTTTTTTTTTTTGTTTTTGAACATCTGATTTTAAAACTTTGAGTTCCAAATTCCCTTCCCTCTTCCCTTCCCACCCACCCTCCCTAAGAAGTTGAGCAATTCAACCTAGGCCACACATGTATTATTATGTATAACCCTTCCACAATATTCATGTTGTGAAAGGCTAACTACATTTTGCTCCTTCCCAACCCATCCCGCTTTATTGAATTTTCTTCCTTGACCCTGTCCCCTTTCCAAAGTGTTTGTTTTGATTACCTCCACCCCCATCTGCCCTCCACTCCATCATCCCCCTGCCTTTATTTTTTTTTTTTATCTTCCTCCCTCTTCTTTCCTGTGGGGTAAGATACCCAACTGAGTATGTATGGTATTCCCCCTCAGGCCAAATCTGATGAGAGCAAGGTTCACTCATTCCCCCCTCACCTGCCCACTCCCCTCCTCTCCTAGAACTGCTTCCTCTTGCCACCTTTATGCGAGATAATCCACCCCATTCTATCTCTCCCTATCTCCCTCTCTCAGTAAGTTACTCTCTCATCCCTTAATTTCATTTTATTTCTTTTAGCTATCTTCCCTTCATCCTCAACTCACCCTGTGTCTGCTCTCTCTCTTTTACATATATATATATATATACACATACATACACATACATACATATACACATAGATACATGCATACATACACATTCACTTATATATATACATAAACATATATATGCATATATATATATGCATATTCCCTTCAACTACCCTAATACTGAGGTCTCATGAATCATACTCATCATCTTTCCATGTAGGAATGTAAACAAAACAGTTCAACTTTAGTAAGTCCCTTGCAATTTCCGTTTCTTGATTACCTTTTCATGCTTCTCTTGATTCTTGTGTTTGAAAGTCAAATTTTCTATTCAGTTCTGGTCTTTTCACTGAGAAAGCTTGAAAGTCCTCCATTTTATTGAAAGTCCATATTATGCCTTGGAACATGATACTTAGTTTTGCTGGGTAGGTGATTCTAGGTTTTAATCCTAGCTCCATTGACCTCCGGAATATCGCATTCCACGCCCTTCGATCTCTTAATGTAGAAGCTGCCAGATCTTGGGTTATTCTGATTGGGTTTCCACAATATTCAAATTGTTTCTTTCTGGCTGCTTGCAGTATTTTCTCCTTGATTTGGGAGCTCTGGAATTTGGCAACAATATTCCTAGGAGATTTCTTTTTGGGATCTATTTGCGGAGGCGATCAATGGATTCTTTCAATTTCTATTTTGCCCTGTGGCTCTAGAATATCAGGGCAGTTCTCCTTGATAATTTCCTGAAAGATGGTATCTAGGCTCTTTTTTTGATCATGGCTTTCAGGTAGTCCAATAATTTTTAAATTCTCTCTCCTGGATCTATTTTCCAGGTCAGTGGTTTTTCCAAGGAGATATTTCACATTGTCTTCCATTTTTTCATTCCTCTGGTTCTGTTTTATAATATCCTGATTTCTCATAAAGTCACTAGCTTCCACTTGCTCCAATCTAATTTTTAAAGTAGTATTTTCTTCAGTGGTCTTTTGGACCTCCTTTTCCATTTGGCTAATTCTGCCTTTCAAGGAATTCTTCTCCTCATTGGCTTTTTGGAGCTCTTTTGCCATTTGAGTTAGTCTATTTTGTAAGGTGTTGTTTTCTTCAGTGTATTTTTCAGTATTTTTTGGGGTCTCCTTTAGCAAGTCATTGACTTGTTTTTCATGGTTTTCTTGCATCCTTCTTATTTCTCTTCCCAATTTTTCCTCTACTTCTCTAACTTGCTTTTCCAAATCCTTTTTGAGTTCTTCTATGGTCTGGGGCCAGTTCATGTTTTTCTTGGAGGCTTTGGTTGTAGCCTCTATGACTTTGCTGTCTTCTTTAGGCTGTATGTTTTGGTCTTCTTTGTCACCAAAGAAAGAATCCAAAGTCTGAGACTGAATCTGGGCGCGTTTTCGCATCCTGGCCATATTCCCAACCAACTAACTTGACCCTTGAGTTTTTCAGTGGGGTATGACTGCTTGTAGATTACAGAGTTCTATGTTCTACGTTTGGGGGGGAGGTGCCAGCTCTGTCAGAGCCGCACTCCTCCTTCCCCAAGAACCCCCAGTCCAGACTGGGCTCAGATCTTCGGCAGGCTGTGCACCCCTGCTGTGATCTGCCACTTAATTCCCCCCACCAGGTGGGCCTGGAACCGGAAGTAACAACAGCTGTAGCTGCCCCACCTCCGCTGCCCCCGGGGCTGGAAGCCGAACCGCGAACTCCTTCCACTCCCGCAGCTTTTCCCACTAACCTTCTCCGCAGTCTTTGGTGTTTGTGGGTCGAGGGGTCTGGTAACTGCTCACGTATTCAGGGCGCTAGGGCCCCCTCCGCCCGGCTTCTGGACTGGATCGTCCACTCCGCTCAGGCTGGGCTCTGCTCCACTCCGTTCCCAGCTCCCAGCTCCCAGCTCCCAGCTCCGTGTGGAATATAGCTCACCCAGAGACTATCCGGGCTGTCCTGGGCTGGAGCCCTGCTTCCCTCTGCTGTTCTGTGGGTTCTGCCGTTCTAGAATTGGTTCAGAGCCATTTTTATAGGTTTTTGGAGGGACTCCGGTACGGAGCTCACTCTAGTCCGTGCTTACCAGCCGCCATCTTGGCTCTGCCCCCTGTCCGTAATTCCTGGACAACATTTTTCAAGAAATCATCAAGGAAAACTTCTGTGATATCCTGGAACCAGAAGGGAAAATAGGCATTGAAAGAATCCACTGATCACCTCGTAAAAGAGATCTGAATATAAAAACTCCGAGGAACATTATAGCCAATTTTCAGAACTGTTAGGTTAAGGAAAAATACTTTACTTTCTCACAAAGAAACTATTCAAATATGAGGGAGCCACAATCAGGATTATGCTGAACTTAGCTACAACATTTAAAGATCAGAGGACATGGAGCATGATATTCTGGAAGGCAAAGGAGCTAGGACTACAAGGAAGCATCACTTATCTAGATAAATTAAGCTTAATAAATCAAGGGGCTAGAATGGTCATTCAATGGAATAGAACTATTCCAAGTTTTCAAAAGGAGAAGACCAGAATTAAACAAAAAAATCATTGCTAAAATTAAGATGCAAGAGAAGTATAAACAAGTAAAAAGGGAAATGAATACATAAGGGACTCAATGGAGCTAAACCTCCATACATGAAAAGATGATACTATAATTCTTCAAAATTATACCACTAATAGTATAGGTAGAAGGAATATACATAGACAGGGGATACAAACATAAGGTGAATTTGAGGGCATGACATAAAAAATAATTAAGACATGTGAAGGAGGAGTTCATTGGATGCAGAAACAAGGGAAAAGGTAGAATGGGGTAAATTATTTCACATGAAGATGTGTGAAAGACATATTCTAGTGAAGGAGAAGATGGGAGGGTAAGTTATGGATATTACTTGAATCTTAGTCTAATCAGTATTGGCTCAAAGATGAATAATATACACAATCAGTTGAAAAGAGAAATATATCTTACCTGACAGGGAAGTAGGAGGGGAGGAGATTACATATAGTAAGTAAGTGTGTGGGGAACTGACAGAAGGGAGGGCAGACTGAGGGAGGCAGTAAACAGAGGCAAAATACTGGTGAGGAGGGAAAGGGTGAAAGGAGAAAAGGACAAAGAGGAGGAAAAATAAGATGGAGGGAAATACACAGTTACTAAACAAAACTGTGAATGTAAATTGGATTTATTTTCCCATAAAACAGAAGCAGATAGCAGAGTGGATCAAAAACCAGAATCCCACAATGTGCTGTTTACAAGAAACAACTTTGAAGCAGAGAGACACACATGGAGTAAAACCAAGGGGCTGGAGACAAAGGAAAGTAGCCTAGCAGTACCAGATTTCAAACTATTTTATAAACCAATAATCATTAATACTATCTAGTATTGGCTAAGAAATAGAGTGTGAATCAGTGGAATTGATCAGGTGTAAAAGACACAGCAGCCAATGACTATAGTAACTTCGTGTTTCATAAACCCAACAATTCTAGCCTTTAGGATAAGATGTCCCTATATCACAAAAACTCCTGGGAAAACTAGAAAATAATAGGACACAAACTAGGTATAGACCAATATGTCACAAAATATACTAAGATAAGATTAAAATGGGTACCTGATTTAGAAATGAAGGTTGATACCATTGTATTGGTAATTAAGGTGGGACTTTTTTTTTTACTGTTTTCTCTTTTAGAATGCTAAAATAATCAAGTGCTTTTGATTAAGCCTTCTGGGTGCAAAGCCCTAGGCCCACACCCTTTTGCTGATTAAGTGTGAAGCCTTCAGGCCCTAAGAAGGGTATATAAACTCAGAGGTTAGGATTTTGTTTGGGGCTCTCACTCACTGGAAGAGTGTTGATTTGGAGATTCTGGGTAGCCACTGGAGCCCTCCAACTTTGGAAAAACCCAGATGTTGGTGCTTCTTTGGTAACTGTGTATTGCTATGGATAGACTGGTTTGTGTTATTTGCTCTGTTTATATAATGTGTGTTTGTAAGTTCTGTTTGTATTCTCTCTGAAGTTCAAGGTGCTGGCTCTCCCCCCTGAATTAAGTGAAAGATATATATATATATACACACACACACATATATATATATATACGTATATACATATATATATAATCTGTATGTATATATATCTATATCTGTATGTATATGTATGTATATATCTATATCTGCATGTATATGTATGTGTATATGTATATATGTATATGTATATACATATATATGTATATATGTTTACATATATATATTTTTTTGATTAAAGTGAGATTTTTAAACCCTAATGTTAAGGGATTAACAATCTCACTTTAATCCTTAGAAAATCTGTTCAAAGAACCTGTGCTGGCAGCCCTTCTGTGGGCTGGTGTTTTTGTCCTTATACAGCCACAATAGTGGTAAGCAGCATTGTTGTTACAACCATAACCAAAGTATAATAGCAAGGAATAGTCTACCTGTCAGATTTATGGGGAAGGGAAGATGCAACAAGACATAGAGAGCATTACAGAATGTAAAATGGATAATTTTGATGACATTAAAATAAAAAGGTTTTGTATAGAAAAAAAACAATGTAACCATGATTAGAAGGAATGTAGAAAGCTGGGAAACAATCTTTGTAGCAAGTGTCTCTAATAAAGGGCCTCATTTCTCAAAAATATAAAGAACTGAATCAAATTTATAAGAAAACAAGTCAATGCCAAATTGATAAGCAGTCTAAGAATATGAACAGGCAATTTTTAGATGAAGAAATCAAAGCTATAGGCATATGAAGAAGTGCTCTAAATGACTTTTGATGAGAGAAATTCAAATTAAACAACTCAGTGTTACCACCTCACACTTATCAGATTGGCTAATATGACAAAACAGGAAAATGGTAAATATGGGAGAGGATGTGGGAAAATTGGAGCACTGATGCACTAACTATTGGTGGAGTTGTGAACTGATCCAAAAATTCTGGAGAGCAATTTGGAACTATGCCCAAAGGGCAATCAAACTGTGTGTACCCTTTGATCCAGCAGTACTTCTAGGTCTGTATCCTGAAGAGATGATAAAAAAATGGAAAAGGACCTACATGTGCAAAAATACTAATAGCAACCCTTTTCACTGTGGAAAAGTTTTGCAAATTAATGGTGTGCCCTTCAATTGGGTAATGGCTGAACAAGTTGTGGTATATGAATGTAATTGAATACTATTGTGCAATAAGAAATGATGACCAGGAAAAAACCTGGAAAGACTTGTATGAACTGATGCAAACTGAAATGAGCAGAACCAGGAAAACATTGTACACAATAGCAGTAACACTGAGTGATAATCAATTATCAACATCACAATGATCTAAGTACAAGGGACTCATGAAAGAAAATTCTATCAACATCTAGATGAAGAACTGATGGACTCAGTGCAGATCAAAACATATTTTTTCACTATTTTATTCTTCTTAATTTTTCCCTTTTAACCTGTTTCTTCTTTTACACCTATGACCAATATAGAAATATGTTTTACATGATAGCACATGTATAACCTATATCAAATTGCCTACCAGTTTTGGAAAAGGGTAGAGGAGGGAAGGAGGGAGAAAAATTTGGAACTCAAAATCTTGTAAAAATCAATGTTAAAAATTGTCTTGACATGTAATTGGGGAAAAAATAAAATGTTATTAAAAAAGAAAAGCTTTCTGAAAGATATCTCTCTAAAAAGTATAGAAAATAACTGTCTAAAGTGTCATAAACTCTTAGAAGATTAATTATCTCCAAAAGTTTACATTTTATTGCACTTTGCATGGTTAACTAAAAACACTGAGACTGATTAGGAGGGGTTAAATATCTTGAGGAATTTCAATAGTTGCTCGGTTTAGCAATTAGTAGATGAAGAGACAAGAAACAAAAGAAAACAAAATAAAACTCTACGCACAAGAGGCAGTTAGGAGCCCAAACAGCTAGGTGGTAGAGTGATAGAACTTTGGACTTGGACTCAGGAAGACACTAGTCCACATCTAGGCCTCAGACAGTTACTACCTACGTGACCTAGGGCAAATCACTTAACCTCGGTCTACCTCATTTTCTTCATCTGTAAAATATGAATATCTCCATCCCAAGATTTTTGTGAAGATAAAATGAAATAATATTTGTAAAGTGATTTACAAGCCTCAAAGTTCAATATAACTCACAACTATTATTGACAAGGGTCTGCCTCTTTTCAAGAGGGACACCCTTTTGTTGGTAGAGTGCAACAGAGTGAGGTCAGTGAGCTCAAAGGAGGATTGCATGTTCCCAATACTTCACTATGGTTTGGAGAGACTGGACCAGCAGGAAACAATGCACCTGACTGGAGGAATAGAAAGTCACATAAGGAACAAAAACAAATGAACTTGGAAACAGATAGATATAGAAAACTAACTACCAGAGGGAAAAACTGGCCTTAAAGATCATGACTTCCACCAGAAAAGAATATTGGTTTTGGCCTCAAGGAAGGATGTCTAGTAGTACCTGGAGTTGTGAATTTACTTTTTAGTCCCATATAGTCCTTATATGTATGCCTCATTACCATAATGCTCAAAGTTTAAGCCCATTCTTCCTTGAAACTCTGTATTTGTGGGAGAATCTATCCCAGGTTTTGTACCAACTATTCTTGTTCTTCCTTCCTAAATTCAAGTCCAGTTTAGTGATTTAATGGAAAACACACCAGTAGGAGGCACCTAAGTGATAATACTATTAACCTAGACCCTAAGAGTTACACCTAGAATCTAAGTGAGAGTAGTCAGCCACCTTCTGAGGAATTGTGAATTGAGGAATTGGCCAAGACCCAAAACAGAGTGTTCAAATTATAAGGAGATTCAGAGTGAGAAAATTGGAGCAGAACCAAGAATTCAAAGCAAGGTTTTCTGTTTCTACATCCAGTGCTCTTCTCACTATAGAACATTGATTCTGACAACCCCAAAGACGGTGGTGGTTTTATACAACTTTTACTTAATAAGAAGAACTAAAATCTCAAAACACCATTTTAACACAGAGCTGAAAAGCTGGTGTGAGAGAACAGAGAATGTCAAGTTCAGGAAAACAAGGATCATTTTATGTAACGACCTGAGAAACAGAGAAGGAAAACAGAAGAGACATAAGAAAACAGAAACAATCCATTTGACCCTCACCCAAACTAAATCCCTTTCATTCTCCTGTATCCTGCAGAATGATTTTTGTGAGCAGATTAGAATGAAAAAAATAAAATGCCAACAAAGTCAGACACTCCCCCACCCCCATCCAATAAGCACCTTCCTTCCCATTCCCAGGCCTCTTCATCTCCATTTGAACAAGAGATATTTCTATAGGAAACTCATTTCCTATATTTTCACACCAAAAACCAATAGTTTTTGTTATTTTGTTTGTTTTGGTTTTTAAGACTGATTCTCCCTCTGCACCTCAACCTAGAAGCCCAACTGACACACAGACACTGGATCCCAATATTAATTGGGACAGAAAATATGGCCTGCTCCCTTTCCAACATGGGCCAGTTTTCCCCTTCTTAGGCATCCTCTCTTTTCCTAGGTTCTCACTGTATTCGTGCTAGGCTTAGTGAAGACACCCTTGATTCAGCTCTTCTCTAACTTGGAACCCTTGAACTCAAGTTATCCAGCAATCTCTGTATTCCTGATAGGTATGACCAACAGCTCATTTTATTTGTCACAAAATCTCAAACTGATCTTCAGTTCAAAAATCAAAATAGTCAAGTACAGTTCAAACAGAAGTGAAAGTGCTTTGTTCCCCAAAATACTAAGCCAGAAGGACACAGAAATATTTAAAGATAAAGCAGCTGATAACAATAGCTCCAGAGGTAGTATGGTGTAGTTGATAATGAACCTGGCTTCAAGTTAGGAAGACCTGAGTTGAAGTCCTGCCTAATAGGGTTACTGGCTTTGTGACCCTGGGTTCCTGACCTTGCAAGGCTCCAGACAATTCACTAAATCCGTTGAATTATCAACACAAAACGATCTGCTTCAGTGTTGAGTTTCTAGGCCAGAGTTTCCTCTGACTAAAAAAAGCACAGGTTCAAACCATCATAATATTGTCATTATTATCTATAATAATTATAAATACACATATAATTATATATAGTATACAATGAAATATGTACATATTATACACAATATATTTGTAAATAATAAACATTATTATATATTATACAAAATGATTATTACCATTTTGTATATTATATTTATTTATATAATTTTATATATTTACATGGTATTATAATTATTAATGTGAATTAATGATAATAATTATAATAATAACAAATGGGTACCCTCTGTAGACTACTGCAACTCAACTCACACTCATGAAAGGGATGCCCCAAGAGATGATTATGTGAGGTTGAATGTACTCTCTGTATCTATCTTCCTAATATTATATCTAAAAAACTTAAAACAGTGAATTTATTTTACCTTTTAAGCCAGAGGACTTAAGGCAAAAGCATTTACTAAAATGGCATCATAATACTTTTCTTACTATGAAATACAGCTCTTCCCAAAATGCAGGATTCAATCTCATTCAAACAAACACACAATCTTAGGGAAGAGAACTATGATATTTATATGGTTCACAGAAAGAGGCACACAGTAAGGAATGCTGGTGGCAAAGGCACTTGTGAGCTTCATGTCTCTGAGACTCTGGTATCACCACTGAAAGATCACTGGTGAGCTTGCATGGTCTCTATCAGCTTTGGCCTCCCTACATTATACTGTTGGCAATAGTCACTAGTCCTGAAATCTTAACCTAGGCATGTTATTTTGGAAAGAACCAGCAGAGTCATTGATTATGATCAAACAATATCTCAGTTCCAGGAATCAGATTCTAGGGTCCTATTGATAACACTCTTGATTCAGCTTTGTAGATGGATACCTGAGGAGGTTTGGTTCCTTTTCTTTTAAACTCTCAGACTCTTATGTTTGTCCATTTCCATGACTACACAGAGAAAAATGCGTTGGGATAAGTTGATGTGCTTTTAATATAAGATGCTATAAATGAGGGTGAGAGTAAGAGAGATAAATCATCCCCATATACACATTCTGTGAAAATATTTTATTAATAATATATTATTAATCATACCCCTGTTACATTTTGTAAGAAGGGCAAAGTGAAATGGCAACTTTATGATCTGAGTTCTTCTTTCATAGGCCTTTTCTATTACCTACCTCACTGAGTAGTTATGAGGACCAAATATGATGTCATGTATACAACTACACAAATTCTAGCTATTATTAGTTTACCCATTTTACAAATAAGGAAACTGAGGTTCAGAGTGGTTAAGCAAATTCCCAAATTTATTTGAACTAAGCTTCCATTTCATTGATTTCAGGTTTCTGGGTTTCCATAAGTATAGCAGCATTTTAAGTCTCAGAAATTTTTGAAGATTTCTCCTTCAATGGAAATTTATTGTTCCTGTTGATAACTGAGTCAGGAAGCACTACTTCACTCCAGATTTCCTGAGAAAAAAGTAATTTATGGGTTCAAGGGGCACATGAAAATTTTGAAAAGTTTCCTTTCTTTTCCTCTCCTTAATGAGATAAATCAGATGAATTCAAAATGAGGTAGACATATTCTCCATAAGGTACCCTTGCTTTGTACATTTTCATTGCAGGTTTGAATTCATGCTTTAAAAGAAGTGTCATGTAAAAGAAAGAAGCTAGACCTAGAATCAGGAGATTGAGATCTTACTAGGTGTGGACATATGAGCCAATTACTCCTGGAGCCTTCACTTCTTCATCTACAAAATGACATGGGAATATGTATAAAATGCACCCTCAACATTGTTAAAGGGAACGTTCTTTTAAATCTTAAAGAAAAATTTAAGTATGAGTTTCACTTTACCATCTTTCCTGTTTTTACACCCTCTGGACCATCTAAGTCATTTGATATGCCCTATGTTACTGTATGGATCATCCAGACTTTCCAGCTGCCCTGAAGCTGAAACTTATTACAATCTCTCCTCTTATTGAGATGTAAGCACCTCAAGAAGGTATTCTCACATTTCTCTTTGTTCCTGAGTATTTAATTCAGTGTTCAGCACATATTAAACACCTAATAAATGCTTTTTCCCATTCATTTGTTTTGATTCATAGTAAATCATGCAGTTATACTGCAGCTTGAATTGATGCCTTTATCTGCTCAACAAATCTCTCCAAGCTGAAGACTGCTACTAAACCTCAGATATATCTGACAAAAAAATAAAGGCAGGCAGGATAATTGCAGCTATTTAGGAAAGACTCTCTTCCCTGTTAAATAAGGCACAACAGAAAAGACATCCCTGACATTTGTATAGGATGTGCAGAGGAACTGGTGGTCAGGCACTAAGATGAGAAGACAAGAGGAATGTACAAATGCATTTTTAAGGAACAGACAGAAGTGATATACTTACATCTCCTTCCCTACCCAGAATAAACAGTTAATGAGAAAGCAAACAAAGACTGAGCTGTAGAGTTTGGAACTTGCCTGGCCCCTTTCTCCTAAAATGTAAAAAATTATTGGTGAAAGAAGCATGGTAGGATTTTGATTTTCAGGAGCCAAGATGGCTACAGGAAGTCACTCTCACCCTTCCTTATTGAATTTGAAAATACCGGAAAATACCACCCCAGGAAAATTTCTGGAACAGTGGAGCCAGCAGAAAGATAAGGTGAAGCAGTCTTTTAACTCAAGAGGCTAGGGGAATTAATGGGAAAGGTCCCTCTTGTTCTGGCTGAAGGGGATCAGTATGGGATGGGAGGTGTCCTGGCAAGCTTCACTTCAGCAAACCAGTGGAACATCCTGAGACCCAGAGTGGTGGGTCAGGCGGGCAAGCACCAATACCAGGACCCCCACATGTCTTGACACAGTCAGGGGAACCTGGCAGCACTGAAAATGACCGTGTTTGCCTGCAGACAGGTGTCCACCAGTGACTGAGTCAACCTATGTTCTAGTGAAGCCTCTGGTGAAAAGGTGACCTCCAGTGGCTAGACCACCCCCACCCCTATCCCCCACCATTTAGGCTTCTGTGTAACCCCAGGGAAATAGAGAAAAACCCCACCTGGCTTCACCACACAGCAGCCACTTCCACCAGCTTCAGCTCAGTACCAGATAATCTACTAGACCTCTACATGCTCCAGTTGCTAGCACCCGAGACCCCAGAACACAAAGCCAGCAATGAGGCTCCTAGCCGCTAGCACAAGAAGAGTGGGACAGTGCCCCCTGTATGCCAGAAGTACAAACCAACTTTAAAATACAGGAAAAAGTCAAATACCAAGAACAAAAAGCAAGAAAGAAAAACAATGACCATGGAGAATTATTATAGTGAGAGGGAAGATCAAAACACAAATTCAGGAGAGGACAACTTTGTTGCTATTTCCACATCTGAAACCTTAAAGAGGAATATGAATGGGTCTCAAACTCAGAAAGCTTTCTTGGAAGAGTTCAAGAAGGACTTTAAAATTCAAATAAGAGAGGTAGAAGAAAAACTGAACAATTCCTTTAAATATGCAATTGAAAAAATGGGGAGAAAAAGTACACTAAAGTAAACAACTTCTTAAAATGTAGGATTGGTCAAATGGAAAAGGAGGTACAAAAGGTAACTGAAGGAAACAATTTGTTAAACATTAGAATTGGACAAGTGGAATCTAATGACTCTATGAGACATCAAGAATCAGTCAAACAAAAGTGAAAGAATACAAAAGTAGAAGAAAATGTAAACTACCTCATTGGAAAAACAACTGACCTGAAAAATAGATCCAGGAGAGACAATTTTAAAATTATTGGTCTACCCAAAAGCCAGGATCAAAAAAAAAGCCTGCACAGCATCTTTCAAGAAATCATCAAGGAAATCTGCCCTGAGGTCCTAGACCCAGAGGGGAAAACAGACATTGAGAGAATCCACCAATCACCTCCTGAAAGAGATGCCAAATTGAAAATGCCAAGGAATATTGTATCCAAATTCCAGAATTATCAGGTCAAGGAGAAAATACTGCAAGCAGTCAGAAAGAAACAATTTTAATATTCTGGAACCACAATCAGGATTACACAAGACCTTGAAGTTTTGAACCTTACTCTCATTGGATTTGGCTCAAGGAGGGAATAACATACTCAGTTAGATATGTAAATATAAGTTACCCTATAAGAAGTAGGAGGTGAAAGGGGAAAGAAAAGGGAGATGGGTTGAAAAGGAGGGAAGAAGTAGGAAGGGAAAAAGAACAAAAGGGAGGGTGCTAATAGAAGAGAGGGTAGATTGAGGGAACTGGTGGTCAAAAGCAATATTCTAGTGAGGAGGGAAAGGGAGAAATGAGAAAGAAAAGCATAAATAGGGGTTGAG
Source organism: Trichosurus vulpecula (assembly GCF_011100635.1). Lineage (NCBI taxonomy): Eukaryota > Metazoa > Chordata > Mammalia > Diprotodontia > Phalangeridae > Trichosurus > Trichosurus vulpecula. The sequence continues at coordinate 218,974,451 of NC_050579.1, read as the reverse complement.
GGGGTGGGTGGTGGCAGAAATAGGATGGAGAGAAAGACATAGATAATAATCATAATTGTATATGAATGGGATGAACTCTCCCATAAAATGGATGCAGATAGCAAAATGGATTAAAAACTATAATCCTACAATATGTTCTTTACAAGAAACATATTTGAAACAGAGGAATAGACACAGAGGGGGTAGAAAAAATATATTATGCTTCAGCTGACTTAAAAAACAAACAAACAAAACAAAACAGGGATAGCAATCCTGATCTCTGACAAAGCAAAAACAAAAAAAAAGATCTAACTAAAAGAGATAAGGAAGGAAACAACATCCTGCTAAGAGGCACCACAGACAATAAAGGAATATCATAATTAAAAATGTAGGCACCAAGTAGAGTAGCATCCAAATTTCTAGAGAAGAAGTTCAGGAGTTACAGGAAGAAATAGACAACAAAACTATACTAGTGGGGGACTGCAACTTCCTGCCCTCTGAACTAGATAAATGTAACTACAAAATAAACAAGAAAGAAGTTAAGAAGGTAAATAGAATTTTAGAGAAGTTAGATATGATTGACCTGTGGAAATATATATATATATATATATATTCTTATTGGCACAAATACCAACACAAAAATTGACCATGTACTAGGGCATAAGGACTCCCAATCCAATGTACAATGGCAGAAATATTAAATGCATCCTTTTCAGATAATGATGAAATAAAAATTACATGATGCCATAAAATTACATAAGACCATTGAAAGATAAACCAAAAATTATTTAGAAACTAAATAATCTAATCCTAAAGAATGAGTGGGTCAAACAACAAATCATAGGAACAATCAATAACTTAATCCAAGAGAATGACAATAATGAGACAGCATATCAACACTTATGAAATGCAGCAAAACCACTTGTTAGGGTAAGTTTTATATCTCTAAATGCATACATGAAAAAATAGAGAAAGAAGAGATCAAAGAATTTGGTGTACAACTAAAAAAGCTAGGAAAAAACAAATTAAATATCTCTAATTAAATACTAAATTAGAAATACTGAAAACCAAAGGAGACATTAATAAAACTGAAATTAATAAAACTATTAAACTAACAAGTAAAACTACGAACTGGTTTTATGAAAAAAAAAACAAAATAGATAAACCTTTAGATAATTTGATTAAAAAAAGAAAGAAAACCAAATTACCAGTATCAAAAATTAAAAGGGTGAATTCACCACCAATGAAGAGGAAATTAAAATAATAATTAGGATCTATTTTCCCAATTGTATGCCGATAAATTTGAAAATCTTAGAGAAATGGATGAGTATTTACAAAAATATATAACTTGCCCAGATTAACAGAAGAGGAAGTAAAATACTTAAATAACCCCCTTTCAGAAAAAAGAAATTGAATAAGCCATCAAGAACTCTCTAAGAAAAAAATCTCCAGGGCCAGATGGATTTACAAGTGAATTCTATCAAACATTTAAAAAACAATTAATTCCAATACTGTATTTTTGTTTTCCTCACAATAATCCTGTGAAGTAACTGGTATATTATTAGCTTCATTTTGTGGTTATTCAGAGGAGTTAAGTGACTTTGGCTGAGGTCACATTGCTATTCTTTTATAGCTAGAACTCAAATTCTAGTTTTTAAATTCAAAATCCAGAAAGCTCTTTCTAATATGCTATGTGGATTTACATGTTTCTGTTAATAATTCAGTGATTCAGCTAATATGTGCATACACTTTTTACCAAGAACACATAGAAGAGCAAGCCATCTCTCCTATGCACTCATTTGTGTGTGTGTTATATACATATACTAAATTGCACTTGAAAATTGAAAAAGTTACAACAAAAGAGTGTGTCCTTTGAAAAAGAAAGCATCCATCTCCCTGTGATTCTTCCACCTTATAAGTTTTGTTGAAATCATTTAAAATTTTTGACATCCCTCCACATTATAAGAATTCACAGCATGGATTGTTGTTTCCTCAATAAGTTATAGACATCCTTCTATGCCTTATGGCTTGTTCTGTTTTTATACACTTCCCTCAAAGATAAAAACCAAAGGATGTTAAAAAGTTTGTCATGTAGCATGTGAAGTATTGTCTGCCAGGTCATGTCTCTCTCTACTCCTTTTCTTTTCTTTTCTTTTTCTTAGAAAAAGGTTATTTTTATGGGAGAAAATGCTTCAGTTCAGTGTGTCAGACTTTCTTTGAAACATGGCAAATAGAATTTGAAAGACTCCCCAAAATACCACTGACATCTTTTTGATAATGATTCTGCTTTCCCAGGGCTCCTCAGTAGGAAAACTCCTAAAAATTTGATTATGATTTATGGTGCTCATATGTTTTGTTTTTTAATGTAAGTAATTTATTAAATGTGAACATTGTATTGATTTGATCTCAGTAATAAATAGTCAGTCATATAAACAATGACAGCACCACTTTCAGGTGTTTCCACTCTAACAAATCCCTACATTTTCTTCCTGACTTGTACATCCTTGAGAAGTGATTAGGCTATTAGATAGCCTCATTATCCAAGAGTTTAAAGAACCTCCACTTCACATACTTTTGATGGAGCTGTGAATTATTCCAAATTTCTGAAAAAACAATTTGAAAACAAGAAGGTAAAGTTAATAAAAACTACTTTCTTTGACCCAACAATCTCACTACTAGGCATGTATTCTAAGAAAGTCAAAGACAAAAAAAGAAAGATCTAATACATTCTAACATATTCATAGTGATATCAGCAACAAATTCCAGAGGAATAAAAGTGGATGGTTGAATAGGTTATAGTGTATGAATGAATACTATTTTGCTGTAAGTAATGGAAAGTATAACATATTCCTACAAACATGAAAGCCTTGTATGAACTGTTTAGACACAAAACAAGCAGAACCAACTAAACGAAATCACAATATTTACAATAACAAAAATTTTGAAAAGTGACAAGAGGCAATTAAACTAAAATTAAATATATTAAATACTTAATAAATAAATAAAATATATTGATCAATTTAGAAATCAGAGTCGGTCAACAATAATTTATTAATTTGTAGTTACATTCCAGGAACTTTGGTAACCACTGGGGATAAAAGAAGGTAAAAAACCAAAACCAAAACCTATACCCTCAAAAAGCTAACATTCTAGTGGGAAAAACTATATGTAAATAATTCAGTACATCCAATTTTATATATATATATATATATATATATTTACATATATATAATGTGTACATATATTTATATATATGTAAATATATATATATATGTATAGAGAGAGAGAGAGAGAAAGAGAAAGAGAGAGAGAGAGAGAGAGAGAGAGAGAGAGAGAGAGAGAGAGAGAGAGAGAGAGAGACAGAGTACATGCAAGGTAATCTGAAAGTAGAATTATAACAACTAAAGGATCAGGATAGGTATTTGAGCTAATTCTTTTTTTTCCCATAAGTAAGTCATAGGAAATGGGTATGAATTAGATTTCTGTGCTGGGATCATGATGAAATTCACAATCTAGCGACAGTTTCTTTTTATTTTTACACATGTGAAATTATGCAAAACATTTTGATATTAGTTATGCTATGAAAGAAAACACACCAAAAATGAAATAAAGCCACGATGAGAAAAATAAAGGAAAAATAGTGTGCTTTGATTGCTATTCAGATTCCATTAGTCCTCCTTTATTGTGTTTATGAATTGAAAATATTTTCTAGCATCTACTTTTTATTATATGTGGGTGCTTGTATTTTAGATGCTAATTCCTTTTTTTATTTTAATAGTTTTTTTTTCTATTACATGTAAAGACAATTTTAAAATTCATATTAATAAAATCTTGAGTTCCAAATTTTCTCCCTTTCTCCCCCTTTTCCTTCCTAAAATGGTAAGCAATAGGATATGTTATATATGTGCAATCATGTGAAACATATTTCCATATTAGTCATGTTGTAAAAGAAGAAACAGAAAAAAGGGAAAAAATTGTGAAAAAAGTGAAATAATATATTTCTATCTGCATTCCAATTCCATCAATTCTTTCTCTGGATGTGAATAACATTTTCAATCATAAGTCTTTTGGAATTGTCTTGGATCATTGCATTGCTGAGAAGAGTTAAGTCAATCATGGTTGATCATCACACAATATTGCTGTTACTGTGTATAATGTTCTGGTTCTGCTCAGTTCACTCAGCATCAGTCAATATAAGTCTTTCCAAGTTTTTCTGGAATTTGCCTACTCTTCATTTCTAATAGCACAATAGTATTGCATTACATTCATATACCATAATTTCTTCAGCCATTCATCAATTGATTGGCGTCTTCTCAACTTCCAATTCTTTAACCACCATAAAAAAATACCTTGTCCTCGGTTTTTTTGTGTTCTTCTTCATGTTGGTTTGCCTTTTGCTGTCTTTACAACGAATTTCTACCTTTAGGCCTCAGGGCTTTCTGTCCCAGCTTTCTTATTCTGGGGATTGTGAGTCTAGAATTATAACCTTCTGTTTCCTGAGGTGTGGGAAGGGGTCTGGTTCCCTGGCATCTCACTCCCTATAGGTGCTCTCCAGCACTTGCTTTTCAGCAATGGTCTCAGCTGTTTGTTGTTTAAGCTGATCTCTGGCACTTCCCCTGCGGGAGCAAGATTACGTCTGGGCTGTTGGCATTGACCCCTGCCGACTCTGCCCCTCTGGGACTAATGAGTTTCTACTATTTGTCCTGTGAGGCCCCACTACTTTCTCCTCTGTTTCAGCTTTCTTTTTTTTTTCTTGACCTTTTGTTCTTCCTGACAAATTTTGTTATCTTTTCTAGCTCTATAATTTTGGTAGCTTAGTATGGCACTGAATAAGTAACTTTAAGTGGAATTGTCATTTTTATTAATCTGATTCCTGAAGTAATTCATGAAAATGAAGAAATGGAGGTGAAGAGGTAGAGCATTATAAATATGGAGAATAATTAGTATGAAGGCCACTCAAATGGAGATGGAGTATGATATTTGAGAAACTACAAGGAGATCAATATTTCTGGACTGTAGCTTGCTTCTATCTACTCTATATGGCAGATACAGTCAGATATAGCTATGGAGTTGGTTGATTTTTGTTAGCTCTATTTCTTCACTACAAGTGGCTAGTAGAGTAGTAATGCCACATAGAAAATTTTAATGTTATTGTAAGATATTTGACCACATGTAAAATTTTGTGTGGATATATTGTCAAAATATATAGACAGAGCTTGAGAGTATTATAGGTAGATGTGATCTGAAATCTGATCATTCATCAAAAAATAAAATAAAGCTTGTATCTACATTGTCAATCCACTAACTTGGGAGAATGAGTATCAGATAAGGCTTATGACCAACAAAATAATCTTTCCCCCAGTTTTCAAGAGGTGCATCATGTTGATCTCTACCCGCTCAAAACCTCTTGTTTAGGTGTGTGATAGATAGGCTCAGAAGAAACCTTTCTGTTTGGTTTCTTGGACCATTGCTCAAGATAACAGAATGATGGGGATTTGACTAGGGATGGAGTCAGTGGTGTACTGGAGCCATCTCTAACTGGATTGAAAAGTTTTTGGTGTGAACACTTATGGCTCAGAATTCATTGTTTACTACAATTTAGGGCTTATTTTATTATTTTCTTGATTGTCTAGACCAGGAGTGGAGAACCTATAGCCTTGAGGACTTAGAGGGCCACATGTGGCTTCAAGGTTACAAGTTCCCCACCCTTGGTCGAGACTTTAAAAAGGTTTAATAAAGTTAAAATGTATGTACATACATTTCCCGCAGAAAGTTCTATTTTAAAATATTTCCTAGAACACTCCTATATTCCTCTATAAAAATTTCTTTGGCTAAGCAGAAGAAAAATAGAAGGCTCAAAGAATGAAGTCATCATCAGATTGGAGGTCTGGTGAATATAGCATAATTATAATAATTAACAATGATTACAATAACAATAATTTCCCTACTGCTTTGAGGTTTACAAAATGCTTATATCTATTTCCTCATTTTAGCATGAAAGGATGAAGTGGATCTCAGGAGGAAGGAGAAGAAAATGTCCAGTAAGAATGATTAAAAAGGTCTTTTTTTAATAATGGGGAAGAAGAAAAATTCCTGGACAATATTAGAAACAAATACTATGAAAGTTAAAAGCCATTTATTACAAATAAATGAAGACCAATGGTAGACAAAGCACAAAAATAATTGACAGAAATCATTGAGGGAGGGGGCAAGAATAGTACTTTTGGACTTAAACATCTATACAAGCTTGATCAAAATTTTCAAGATAAACTTGAAATGTTAAAATAAGGAGATAAATATAATTTCATCATTATTGTTAAGACGTGGTGGAATGGAATTCATAAATGGTGTGTGACAATGTTGTCACTCAAAAGAAACATCTTTGTTTAAAAGAAATATCTGACAAAAGCCGATGGAATCAAATTATATAGTAAGGAAATATGCCCCTCAGATAAATCCATTTTCCTGAGGAAGGAAACAAAGTAGATAGTATCTAGGGAGAGGTCAAAGGAAAGGGAAATGATAATAGTGTATTAAAAGTTTACCACAGACCACTTGACATATGGAGGCTATGGATGCTGCTTTCACAGTGAAGACCACAAATTTGGCATAAAAGCAAGGTCTTAGTTTCCTTATCTGTAAAGTGAAGGGATTGGACCAGATTATCTCCAAAATCCTTTCTGGTTCTAATGTTTTGTAATTTTGTAATTCTGTAGTGATATATCATTTAAATTATCTGCATATTTCTTTGGAATCTTTGCCACCTTCCCCTTTAAAACCATATTTTACAAATGTCCTATCTATGGAATACTTGATAAGTCTTAGGGAAGATATAAAGATTCCTTTTTAAAATCCTGGTACCTGCCTCATAAAGCTCATGTCATAGTGGGAAGAAATAAAGTTGAAAAATAATGCACAATAAGTTCATAATAAAAGTAAAAATCAAAAGCTGTGCAAGATCCAAGGGGAAAGAGTTAATATTGACCAGAAGGATGGTAGTAGGAAGGTCACTTTACTTGGACATTAAAGTATGGGTACGATTTCAACAGAGGAATATGGGAGAAGATAACATAGGCATAAAGAATAGAATGATTAGCTCTTCTTGACTAACATGAAAATATATTTAATAAGAACATATATGTAGAGCCTTTCTCAGATTGCATGCTAGGAGAGGAGGGAAGGGAGGGAGGCAGAGAAAATTTAAAACTCAAAAGCTTATAGAAGTGAACATTGAAAACTAAAATTAAATCAATTTAAAGAAACAATGTACAAAAGAATAGAATGAGCAATAGCATAGAGATAAAACAGTATCTTATGTTGCAGGGTATAGTGAGTAGACAAGTTCTATTAACCTACAATAAGGCATATCATTTAAGATTAGAAAGGGAGAGTAAAATTATATTACATCTGGTCTTGAATTTCAGAATAAAATTAATTCAGTAGGTGAATAGGAGCCGCTGCTATGTTTTGAATAGAAAAGGGATATGGTCAGACCAGGATGAATGTACCAGGAATATGAAAAGATCATAGAGGTAGAAAGACACATTAGAAAGTTAGCATAATATTCCAAATAGGGAAGAAGGAGGAGGAGCAGTGAAGACCTATTTTAATGTGATGGAAATGGGAGGGTGGTATAGATGCCAGAAAAATTGCTGAAGTCAAAATGATAGAACTTGACAGATTATTGGAAGTGAGGGGTGAGGTGGGATTAACTTTAAGTGTCTATTATGATCTAGGCATGGGACTAGGTGCTAGGGATATAAAGACAAAAACAATATCATTCCTTCCCTCAAGGAGTTTACATTCTGCTGGAATGAAACAATATGTGCACAAATAAGGAAGTGCAAAATAGATTCTGCTTAAATTTCTTGCATCAATAGTCATTAGGGAAATTGTTTTATAGTATTCATTCTCTAATTTTGCTCTTTCTGGTTTAGGTATCAGTACTATATTTGTATCATAAAAAGGAATTTGGTAGGACTAATTCTTCGCCTAATTTTTGAAATAATTCATACACTATCAGAATTAATTATTCTTTAAATGTTTGGTAGAAGTCATTTGAGAATGTATCTGAACCTGTTTTTTTTTCCTAAGAAAGTTCATTGATGGTTCTTTCAAATTCTTTTTTGAAGATAGGGTTATTTATCTATTCTGCTTCTTTTTTTGTTAATCTGGGGAGTTTATATTTTTGTAAATATTTTTCCATTTCACTTAGATTGTTAGATTTCTTGGCATAAAATTGGGCAAAATTGATCCTAATAATCGTTTTAATTTCATCTTCATTGATGGTGAATTCACTTTTTTGTCTTTGATACTAGTAATTTGCTTTTCTTCTTTCATTTCTTAAATCAAATTAACCAATGATTTGTCTAATTTATTGTGTTTTTCCTATAAAACCAGTTCCTAATTTTATTTATTACTTCAATGGTTTTCTTACTTTCAATTTCATTATTCTGTCCTTAGATTTTCAGAATTTCCAATTTAGTGTTTAATTGGTGACTTTTAGTTTGTTCTTTTCCTAGTTATTTTAAGTTGCATGCCCAAATCATTTATTTGCTTCTTCCCTATTTTATTGATGGAAGCATTTAGCAACATAAAATTTCCCCTAAGTATTGCTTTGGCAGCATCCCATAAATTCTGATATGCCATTTCATTATTATCATTCTCTTTAATGAAATTATTGATTATTTCTGTAATTTCTTCATTGACCCACTCATTCTTGGAGATTAAGATTATTTAGTTTCCAATTGACTTTAATATGTTTCCGCAACCCTTTATAGAATGCAATTTTCATTGCATTATAATCTGAAAAGGATGTATTTGCTATTTTCACTGTATTTAGTTGTGATGCTTTTATGCTTCAATGCATGGTCAGTTTTGCATAGGTGCTATGTATAACTGAAGAAAAAAATGTATATTACTTTCTATCCATTCAGTTTTCTTTAGAGGTTGGTCATATGTAATTTTTAAAAAATTCTGTTCATCTCCTCAACTCCTTTCTTGTTTAACTTTTGGTTAGATTTATCTAGTTCTGAGAGGAGAGAGTTGATGTTACCCATTACTACAGTTTTATTGTCTATTTCCTCTTGTAACTCATTTAACTCTTAATAATTTGGATGCTATACGATTTGGTAAATGAATATTTAGTATTGATATTGTTTCATTGTATAGTGTACATTTTTAAGCAAAATCTAGTTTTCCTGTTTATTTCTTTTGATTAGATTTCTTTTTGTTTCTGCCTTGTCTGAGATCACGATTGCTATTCCTGTTTTTTTTTACTTTTATTGAAGCATAAACATAGATTCTGCCCTACCCTTATATTCTTATTCTGTGTCTCTCAGCTTCAGATGTGTTTCTTGTAGAAAACATATTGAAGTATTTTAGTTTTTAATCCACTATGCCACCTGCTTGTGTTTTGTGGAAGAATTCATCCCAGTCACATTCACAGTTAGGATTACTATGTGTTTTCCTCTATCCTGCTCTTTGCCCCATTTTTGTCCTTCTCTCTCTCTTTCACCCTATCTTTCTTCAAAAGTGCTTTTCTGCACTTCCAGGAGCCAAGATGGCTGAGTAAGAAGTAAGTCACACTCTCACTCTCCTTTACTGACCTCTGGCAGTCCAGATACTATTACCCCAGGAAAATACTGGAAGAACTGAGCCAACAGAAAGATAGATGCAGCAGTCTTGTAGCCCAGGAAGCTTGGAAGATTAATGGGAAAGTTTCCTCTTTCTGTGTGTGGGAGGGGGAGCAGTACAGGACCACAGGCCTTCCAGCAAGCCAGGTGCAAGCCCCACCTCAGCATAGAGGGGGAGATCCTGAGCAGCAGGGTAGAAGAGCAAGCAAGTGCCCACACCAGGACCCCATGAGTGCCTTAGCACAGGCTGAGAACCAATAGATATCAGCTCAAAAAACCACCATGTGCATTGGCATTCTCCAGCAGCCAAATCTCCCAGTGCTTCAACACATCTCCAGGAATCACAACTTGAGGAAGCACAGCTCCAGGCTGGCAGATATTCTTCAGTATCCAAACATTCAAGTACAAAGTCCAGGTCATCAGACTTCCCCCAGGGATAAGACTCCCATTCCCACCCCAAGAGCTCCAGTCTCAGGTCAGCACCAGGTATGCTATCAGACCCCTAACAGCCTTCAGCTGCCAGCACCTGAGGCCCTAGCACACAAAGCTAGTGACCAGGTCCTGGGCTCCTAGAACAAGAAGCTTGGGTCAGTGCCCCCTGCACTCCAGCAGGCTAACATTTCTAGTAACAAATTGAATAATAGGGGTGATAATGGACATCCTTGTTTCACCCCTGATCTTATTGGGAATGCATCTATCTTGTTGCCATTACACAGAATGCTTGCTGAGGGTTTTAGGTAGATGCTATTTATAATTTTAATGACAACTCCATTTATTTTCTATGTCTGAAAGCATATGCTCAACTTTGGTGGGTCATGGATCCTTGGTTGTAGCCCAAGTGCTTTTGTCTTTCAGAACATCATATTTCAATTCCAATTCCTCCTGTCTTTTGATGTAGAAGCTCCTCGGTCCTGTGTGGTCCTGACTGTAGTTCAACAAGGCGATTTTCAAACCTTTAGACTGTGGGCTGAAAGCCTTAGGAGTAGCTGCTTCCATGGCCACAGGCTCTGTGCTTGTATCTTATGTATCTCCCACAGACTCCTGTCCTGGGCTGGGAGGCCTGGGGATCACCACCACAGCCAGTACTTCTGCCCTGGGGCTGCTCCTGCTGCCACTAAGTTAGGTTTTAATTTCTCATGCCCAGTGCTCTCTTTCTTCTCATAAGGGATTTATTAAAGTTTAACTGTTTACATTCCTATGTGGAAAGATGATATTTGTAACTCATGAGACCTTTCTCAGTATTAGAATAGTCGAAGGGTATACACACACACACACACACACACACACACACACACACACACACATATGTATATAGACAGAGGGCACAGGTTGAGTTGAATATGAAAGGATAATATCTAAAAACAAAATTAAGGGGTGAGAGAGGAATATATTGGGAGAAGAAGAAAGGGAGAGATAGAATGGGCTAAATTATCTCACATAAAAGAGGCCAGAAAAAAAAACTGTTACAATGGGAGGGAAGAGGGCAGAGATGAAAGGGAATGAATGATCATATATTTTGGCTTAAGGAGGAGATAACATGAACACTCAATTATTTATGTTACCCTACAGGAACATAGGGCATAAATGGATGGAGGAGGTGATAGAAGGGAGGGCAGATTTGGGGAGGGGTAATCAAAAGCAAACATTTTTATAAAGAGACAAGTCAAAAGAGAAAATAGAATATAAATGGGGGGTGGAATAGAATGGAGGGAAATATAGTTAGTCTTTCACAACATGACTATTATGGAAGTGTTTTGCGTAATGACACATGTATAACCTATATTGAATTGCTGGCCTTCTCAATGAGGGTGGGTGGGGAGAGAAGAAGGGAGAGAATCTGGAACTCAAAATTTTAAAAACAAATGTTGAAAATTGTTTTCATGTGCAACTTGGAAATAAAATATCCAGACAAAGCAGCATAGAAATCTATCTTGCCCTACAAGAAAGTAAGGGGGATGGGGATAAGGGAGGGGTGATAGAAGGGAGGGCAGACTAGGGAAAAGGGTAATCAGAATGTATGTCATCTTGGAGTGGGGGGGAGGGGAGAGATGAGGAGAAAATTTACAACTCAAAATCTTAGGCAAATGAATTTTGAACACTAAAAATAAATAAATTAATTTTTAAAAATGAATTAGAAAAAAGAATGAAGGATTACCCACAACCTATGAGTACTCTGAGCTGCCCTCCTGGGGACCCAAATGGCTTCTCCTCTCTACCTGCCCTCCCCTGCCCTCCCTTGTTTTCAAATCCCCTCCATTCCTCTCTTCTTCTCTCCTCTCTTTCCCTCCACTTCCCTCTCCTTCCCTCCCCTGCCCTCTCCTCTCCTCTCTTCTCTCTCCACATGGGGTATCACGCTTTTACCTGAGGGTACTCTGCCCAAAGGAAATTACATTTTAAAGACCAAAACTGGCCTAGTTGTCTTGGGGTTTATTGGCTAGATTTTTTAAAAGACCATACCTTAAACCCAATTCACACTGGCTCCTCTTGAACGGCCAAGAATAGTTCCCTAGCCAAGCATAACTAAACAGTTATCATTTGGGCCCTGACAGCCCAGGAAGAATATAAATAGCAATTGTTTCTCTTTCGGCCTGAAATCCTAAGGGTCTTCCCCTCCCAATTTTGTTTTTGTTTTCGTTTTTTGGGATTAAAAGGTCCATCCCTTGACTCAATTCTTAAACAGTCCTAATCACTGAATGGGCATTGCCTCAGTCAAACTAAGAACTCTGAAAGATCATAGCCTAAAAATGCCAGGGTTTCCCACAGCATCCTGGGCCACCTCCAGTTGTCCTGATCTATAAGATGGCTCCAGAGAAGAAAGTGAGGCTGGTGATTTTGCATAGCTATCCCTCACTTAAATCCAATTGACTTGCAAGTCATGGCATCATCTTCCTGATGCCATGGTCCTCTTTGAGAATGATGGGCAAACCACATGTAAGCATTAAAGATATAAAATTTCCACTAAGAACTTTCTTGGCTGTATCCCATAAATTGTGGTGTGTTATCTCATTATAGTTGTTCTGTTTGATTAAATTATTGATTATTTCTATGATTTATTGTTCAACCCACTCATTCTTTAGGATTAGATTACTTAGTTTTCAATTAGGTTTTAGACTATTTTTCCATAGCTGTGTGTGTGTGTGTGTGTGTGTGTGTGTGTGTGTGTGTGTATGTGAGCACCTTGCCCAAAGATCTTCTCTCTTTCCCCTGAGCCCTCCTAGTTTTGCAGGAGTCTATGTAATGTGTGCCATCCTGATGTCCAAGCAGGATATCCTGCTCTTGCAGTCAAAAATAATTAATACTGGGCATTTCAAATGAACTGGGGTGGCAAAACCTCCTGTTTCTTTTCCCTTAAGCTTTTAGTATGACCTCTTATTGATATTGTATGCCCCACTACCACATAAAAAGACTTTGTGTGTTGACCTTTCTTGGATGGTTATTTGGGATTGTGGGGTCTGAGAGAGAGTCTGGAATGAAAAGTAGTAAGACACAGCATCTACTGCAGAGATCAGCTTTTGGTGGGAATGCTGCAGAATAATGATTTATGATACTTCCACCTTTCACCTCCTATTCTTATCTGATGGTGTTTTGTTGTTAGAATAGCTAAGACTTGTATTTACCTTGTACAGAGAATTCCAAGCAAAGAAAGCAATTTTCATCAGTCATATATAATATGTAACATGAGTATTTCTACAGCCTAAAAGCCAAGTATGAAAGAGGAATGAGAAAAAGGATGGTGTCTCAGTAGTCTCTCCTAGTTTTCTACATGCCAGTATCCAGGTCTATTCCTCACTTGGGATCTTTACTACCAAAACTGTAGTGTGTTCAAACTACTAAGCCTTCATGAAAGGATCAGGAGGATGAAAAGGAAACAGGGAAGAAGAGGGGGAAAAAAGAAGAGTTTTATGCTTTACTCACTGGAGAAAACCATATCCTGAAACGAAAATATATCAAAAGCAGCAAGAATATGAAGGATTAAAGGGGGTGGCAGAAGCCATTGAATTTGGAAATAAGAGGGAATAATTTCAGTGGAATTTTGTGAAGGCCTGAGGAAACAGTGAATGTTGACGAATTAAGGAAAAATGGGTAGAATGATTTTCCAGGAAGTAATATTTCACTAAAAGCAAAATATGTTAACAATTGTCATGCAGAAAATATAGTGTCCCAGAAGATAGAAAAAATATCAAGTTCAGCTACTCTAGACTCACTTTTAAATGACAAAGACTGATTGATGAACAGGATATAATAGAATCATTCAGAGAAAATGATCAAGAATATTAGTGCAAAACTTTCTTTGGCCCTATATCTTCAACTCCCACAAGCTTTGGAAGATCCTCAGAGGGAGGTTACTATGTCTTCTTCATGGCTTCTTTCTAATCCTGTCATGCATGATGCTTTACAAGTTCGTTCTCCATTGATTATTTAATCACCAGGCAGTGTTAGTTAGATTTTAGGAATCAGTATTTATTATGATGTTATAGTAAGAAGTTAGGAAGACAGAGTCTCCAAAGGTCTAGGACACACTTTCCCACAAGAAATAGAGAGTCCAGAGAAAAAATGGCTCAGGTATAGAAAGTATATAAGGCCAAAGTTATTGGCCTTAACCCACAGCTCCTGTTAATGGAAGTCTTTTTCTCTCTTTGTAGAGTCCTCTGGAAATAAACCGATTAAGGAACATATGGGAGAGTTCTCTGCTGCATTCTGAAGTTGGTGCCTTTGTAGAATTCTGAAGCTGCTCTTTGTGCATTTTGTTGTTTTAAAGTTCACAAGTGCGTAATCTGGTCTTTCTGAGGGAGTATGGGGAACATAATAATTATAGTAAGATATAATGATTATACAAGAAATATGACATATTATAGAATCTATAATACATGTTATATTATATATTATATAATATGTAGTAGCCATTATATTATGTTATACATATATATGATAATACTATACACATATAAACTAACTCTTATCTTCACATATGCCACCCAATATATTATTTTTTAGGATTTTTTATAATAATTTATTTTTAGTTTTCAACATTCAATTCCACACGATTTCGAGTTACAAATTTTCTGATTACCCCTTTCCTGAGTCTGCCCTCCCTTCTATGATCACTCCCCCTCATCCCTTTCCCTCTTACTTTCTTATAGGACAAGATAGATTTCTACACCCCATTGCCTGTATATCTTATTTCCCAGTTTCATATAAAAATAATTTTTTAACAATTGCTTTTAAAACTTTGAGTTACAAATTCTTTCCCCTCATCTCTCCCCACCCTCATTGAGAAAGCAAGTACCAATTAACTTAATTCTTTGATTGAAAACAGCAAGACTTCTCATATTTGCAGTAATCAATTTTCCATTTCCCCACATATGTTGACTCATTTTTCATGCTTTTCTTGCATTACTCTCATTTCTTTTCCCAATTTTACCTCTACTTCTCTTACTTGATTTTCAAAATCCTTTTTGAGCTCCTCCATAGCCTGTGACCAATTCATATTTTTTTTGGAGGCTTTGGATCTTTGACTTTGTTATCTTCTTCTGGTTGTATGCTTTGATCTTCTTTGTCACCAAAGTATGATTCTATAGTCTGAGTTTGTTTTTTTTACTGTCTGCTAGTTTTCCCAGCCAATTGCTTGACTTTTGAGCTCTTTGTCAAGGTATGAGTCTGCTTCCAGAGTGGAGAGTGCTCTGTCCAAAGCTTCAGGGGTTTGCACAGCTGTTTTCAGAGCTACTTCTAGGCACCTGTAAATTTTCAGATCTGTTCCTTTCTTCTGAGGCAGTATGATTCAAGGAGAGGTGTTTACTCCTCTCCTGGCCTGTGATCTCATCTGTGAGTGACCCCAAGCACTCTTTTGTGCCTTGGAACTGTGAGGAAGACACCCCATCCACATTCACCACAAACTCCTCCACAGCAGTGCTCCTCCTCACCTCAGTACTGTTACACAGAACTGTGTCCCCGATCCAAGCAGGGCAAATGAAGAGAATCCTGCCTCAGTATCAGCAAAGAGATCCCTATACTCCTGCTCTGATCAGCCGCTTAATCCTCCTACTGGCCTGGAGCTCCAGAAGCAGCTGCCACCGTTGCCATTGCTGCTGCAGCCACCTTCACCACCCCAGGGCTGGCTCTAGACCCTGCTCTTATCTTACGTGGGTCCAACAGAGTTTTCCCATTGACCTGCAAAGTGGTCTTTGGTGTTTGTGTGTTGAGGAGTCTGGAAACTGCCACAGCTCCAAGTGATTAAGTGTCCAGAGGCCTGCTCTGCCATGTCTGCTCTGGCCCAATCCGCCAGTGCAACCCACACTGGGCTGTGCTCTGCTCCAAGCACTATGAAATAGAAATTCCTGTTGGCCTTCTGGGCTGTTTCGGGCTAGAGATTTGTATCACTCTGTCATTTTCTGGATTCTGCAGCTCTAGAATTTGTTTAGAATCACTTTCTTTCTCTTTTTTTGGTGTTCAGTATGTCCTTTGTTTTTTTTCTTTTTATTTATTTAATATTTTTAGTTTTCAGCATTGATTTCTGCAAGATTTTGAATTACATATATTCTCCCCATTTCTACCCTCCCCCCAACTACAAGATGGCATATGTTCTGATCGCCCCATACCCCACTCAGCCCTCCCTTCTGCCACCCTGCCTCCCCCATCCCCTTTTCTCTTACTTTCTTGTAGGGCAAGATAGATTTCTTTGCCCCACTGCCTTCATATCTCATTTCCCAGGTGCATGCAAAAACAACTTTTTTTTGAACATCTGCTTTTAAAACTTTGAGTTTCAAATTCTCTCCCCTCTTCCCTCCCCACCCACCTTCCCTAAGAAGGCAAGCAATTCAACATAGGCCACACGTGTATCATTATGCAAAACCCTTCCGCAATAATCATGTTGTGAAAGACTAGCTACATTTTGCTCCCTCCTATCCTGTCCCCCTTTATTCAACTTTCTCCCTTGACCCTGTCCCTTTTTGAAAGTATTTGCTTTTGATTACCTCCTCCCCTTATCTGCCCTCCCTTCTATCGTCCCACCTTTTTTATCTCCTTTCTCCTTCTTTCCTATGAGGTAAGATACCCATTTGAGTGTGTATGTTATTCCCTCCTCAAGTCAAATCTGATGAAAGCAAGATTCACTCATTCCCCTCACCTGCCCCCTCTTCCCTTCCAATGAACTGCTTTTTCTTGCTACTTTTATGTGAGATAATTTACCCCATTCTTTCTCTCCCTTTCTCCCTCTCTCAATATATTCCTCTCCAATATCTTAATTTTATTTTATTTTTTTAGATACCATCCCATCATATTCAACTCACCCTGTGCCCTCAGTCTATATGTATACATATATATATATATATACTATATGTACGTATATATGTATACATAAATATATATATATATATATATATGTATATGTACATGTATATGTATATTCCCTTCAGTTACCCTAATACTAAGGTCTCATGAAATACACACATCATCTTTCCATGTAGGAATGTAAACACAACAGTTCAAATTCAGTGAGTCCCTTATGATTTCTCTTTCTTGTTTACCTTTTCATGCTTCCCTTGATTCTTGTGTTTGAAAGTTAAATTTTCTATTCAGCTCTTGTCTTTTCACTGAGAAAGCTTGAAAATCCTGCATTTTTTTGAAAGTCCATATTTTGCCTCGAAGCATTATACTCAGCTTTGCTGGGTAGGTGATTCTTGGTTTTGTTCCTACCTCCATTGACCTCTGGTATATCATATTCCAAGCCCTTCCATCCCTTAATGTAGAAGCTGCTAGATCTTGTGTTATTCTGATTGTGTTTCCATAATACTCAAATTGCTTCTTTCTGGCTACTTGCAGTATTTTCTCCCTGATCCAGGAGCTCTGGAATTTGGCAATGATATTCCTAGGAGTTTTCTTTTGGGGATCTTTTTCAGGAGGCAATGGGTTTATTCTTTCAATTTCTATTTTACCCTCTGGCTCTAGAATATCAGGGCAGTTCTCCTTGATAAGTTCTTGAAAGATGATATCTAGGGTCTTTTTTTGATCATGGCTTTCAGGTAGTCCAATAATTTTTAAATTATCTCTCCCAGATCTATTTTCCAGGTCAGTGGTTTTTCCAACGAGATATTTCACATTGTCTTCCATTTTTTCATTCCTTTGGCTCTGTTTTATCATATCTTGATTTCTCATAAAGTCACTAGTTTCCACTTGCTCCAATCTAATTTTTAAGGTAGTATTCTCTTCAGTGTTCTTTTGGACCTCCTTTTCTATTTGGCTAATTCTTCCTTTCAACATATTCTTCTTCTCATTGGGTTTTTGGAGCTCTTTTGCCATTTGAATTAGTCTATTTTTAAGGTGTTATTTTTTCAGTATTTTTTTGGGTCTCCTTTACCAACTCATTGAGTTGTTTTTTTGTGATTTTCTCACATCACTCTCATTTCTCTTCCCAATTTTTCCTCTACTTCTCTTACTTGCTTTCCAAATCTTTTTTGAGCCCTTCCATGGCCTGAGACCAATTCATATTTTTCTTGGAGGATTTTGATGTAGGCTCTTTGACTTTGTTGACTTCTTCTGGCTGTAAGTTTTGGTCTTCATTGTCACCAAAAAAGGTTCCAAAGTGTGAGTCTGCATCTGAGACCATTTTTGCTGCCTGTTCAAGTTCCCAGTCAACTACTTGACCCTTGAGCTTTTTGTCGGGGGACAACTGCTTGTAGTGTATAGAGTACTTTGTCCCAAGCTTGAGGGGCTGCACTGTTGTTTTCAGAGCTATTTCTGCATAGCAAGCTCTGCCACACCAGTGCTCTTTCTCCCCCAAGAACTGCCAACCAGGATTGCAGCCCACATCCAGGCAGGGTGAAGCAGGCTTTGCACTCCCACTCTAATCCACTGCTTAATGCCTCCCACCAGGTGGGCCTGGGGCCAGAGGCAACTGTTCCTGTAGCTCTCAAAGCAGCTTCAGAGTTGCACCACCTCCACCACCCCTGGGATGGTGGCTGACCGTGAATTCCTTTCACTCTGTTCCCTGAAGCTTTTCCCACTAACCTTCTCTGTTGTCTTCAGTGTTTGTGGGTTGAGAAGTCTGGTAACTGCCACACCTCACTATTTCAGGGCGTTATGCCTGTTCCACCCATCTCCTGGTCTGGCTGTTCCTGGCATGGCCCACACTGGGTTCTTCTCTGCTCCGCTCCCAGCTCCATGTGATAGATCCTTCCCAGTGACCATCCAGGCTGTCCCAGGCTGAAGCCCTGCTTCCTTTTGCTATTTCATAGATTCTGCAGCTCTAGAATTTGTTCAGAGCCATTTTTATAGGTGTATGGAGGGACCTGGGGGGCGGAACTTAAGCAAGTCCCTGCTTCCTCCCCCCTCCCTCCTGCATCTTGGCTCCACCCCCTAGAGTCATTGTCTACACTAATATGGAGGCATCTGGAGGAGAGCTCAAGCAAGTCCCTCCTTTTATTCCACCATCTTGGCTCTGCCCCCATCCACCCACTGTATTTTCTAAGCATACAATTCTGTCTTTTCAAGATATTCTAGAAGCTCTGAACTACTGTAGTATCTTCATTGACATTCATAGGCACTGAGTTATATCAAATTCTTTAAACTATTGCCAATATATTTAAGTGGAGTCATCTGATTAATTCCAATGGCCCAAAGTACTTTACTCCTCCTGTGTTTGGAGTCCCAACTGCCATAGTTAAGAAATCAAGCTATTGTTGCTGAAATTTGGAAATAATTCCCAATCCCCTTAAGATGAAATTGGGACTATTTTTTCTCCATAAAAACAGTGTAATAATTGGTGGCCTGGGGTAGTTGAAATAATGTTTCTAGTATTGAACTTCACTTCTTCCATGACATCTGATCTCATTGAGGTAAGTGTTTCTTCCATTAATGTAGATTATATTTTAAACACAAATTCTTATATTGTGTAATTTTTCATATTATATGCCATATTCTATTTGGGGAGTTGGCAATATAAATATCAAATTTATATAGTCTCTGCTCAACAAAATCATTTCTCATGTGCTAGATGCCTTTCTATAATTTTTTTTGTTATTTTATTCAGTTGTTTATTTACTTATTCAATTTTTAAATTATATTTTATGGCTACAAAAACAATCTGTGGGCATTTCATCAGTCATCTCACTATGGCTACATGGTTATTTTCTGATTTTATATTTTTCAAACATTATACCTAACCCAATTTCTTCTATGTAAGTCTTTGTTATTATCTCACATCCTAGGGAAATACATCATGTAACTGTCCTTTATGTCACTCATAGCTTTGTGGTGTAATAAACTTTTCTACCACAAAGGGTTATTTGGATTGCTGCTATTTCTCTCTCTATATATATATATGAATATACCCTGCCTCCACATGTTTCTAAATTGGACCCTTATTCATCAACTTACTTGAATATTGACCATCTCTAGTCTTCTAGCATCTCCCTCATCTTTCACAAACCTTTATATGTTACTTATTATGATTTGGTGATTGAATCTATCCTTTTCGTAATTTCAGATGTAATTCTTGGATTCATTAAATTGTTTGTTTAAAAAGTTTGATAATGGTATTTTAAATAACATTGATGTTCTTTGTAATCCTATGCACTTTATTTTATGAATTTATAACATTATTCTAAGAAGGAGGATGTAGGCTTCACCAGGCTACTAAAAAGTCACATGATACTCCTCCAAATTATATAAATCCTTGCTTTAGAGACTTGAATTCCAAAATCTTAGTTTGAGTAGGTTCTCTTCTCCTTTCTTGGGCTTCAATTTCTTCTTTAGCATGTTTTTCTACTCTATCTACTTTAAAGATTGCTGTATTTCTTGCAGAAGCTGAAAACAATAGCACTTCAGTAGCTCTACTTTTTCTGTTTTGTCTACTAACATTACTATCCATCTGCTCTAAAATCTAGTCATCCTTTCCTTATTTTCTCCAAATATACTTAAAACTATCTTTTTATTGGCCTTAACATTTTTGTAAGCCTTTGCTTATCCTGGGCTATTGAGTACTGATAATCTTCTTCAAGGTTTATTCTCTAATGTTGTATCTTGTCCTTAGTATCTGCCTTTCCTTCTCTA
Source organism: Trichosurus vulpecula (assembly GCF_011100635.1). Taxonomy (NCBI): domain Eukaryota; kingdom Metazoa; phylum Chordata; class Mammalia; order Diprotodontia; family Phalangeridae; genus Trichosurus; species Trichosurus vulpecula. Next base: position 218,953,791 of record NC_050579.1, on the reverse strand, counting down.
TTTTGTAGATCAACCCTCTAAATCTGACTTCATCAGAAATCTTCCTATTCAGCCATACCAGTTTCCCCTTTTTATTCTTCTGGGATGTCTCTTTAGGCATTTATTGTCAGAATTTTGCTTTTTTTTCATAATTATCTGTCTTTATTAAACCATCTTTCTGTTTAATGTCTCTGCCCATGGAATTATAATCCCTCTGAAATTATTTTTTTCTTCCTAAATTTTCAAGCATATTTTAATGTATGGCTCCTTCCTGGATAATTAGGAAATACCATTAATGGTCTAACCCACACCCTTCAACCCTAATTAATATTACCTACCTTCACCAACATCAAGAGATCAGAGATCATGGAAGTACTGGTCTAATTTTAGAAACAGTATTTTAATTGTCCCATGCCACCAAATATTACATTTTATGGACTTATGCATTGTAAATTTCAGCCAGAAATTCAGAGAATCCTATCCAATACTAAGTAGCTTTATTCCTTGACTGGCAGTGAAGACTTCATTTGGATGAAATGGGTGCTCTTATTTACAGTCAGGAAGGATATACAGAAGAAAAACAATGGGATATAGACATTCTCCTGATTACTGGTACCTTAAATCCTGCCTAAGACAAAGCACCTCTTAATTCTGCATAAGAGAAAAGAAAACTTTACACTTGCCTTGAAAAAGACATCTATCAAAGTTTACGTTTTCTCTCTAAATGTTCTGAATTTGGCAAAAAAAATGGCAGTTGCCTTAAAGAATTGGGGGTTTGGGATTCTGCTTCCCACATTTATTAATATGTATATATATTCATATGCACACATATAAATGTACATTATTTTATAGAAAAGTCTACAAAGTGAAAAAGCCTCCAAGTACTTGCATTTGTTTATTTTCACATAAGAATTTATTTTTTAAAAAGGTGGAAGGTGTTTAATCATAAATAAATTATGCATAGCTTGAGTAAGAATTTTATAAAAACAATTTACTTATAGGTAAGACATAAACTGAACACATGGTCAGCTTGTTTTCTAATTGTACAGTAAGTTTTGCCTAGCTAGGCTAAGTCATGTATAAATAAACCATTTACATTATTCAAATTAGGCTAGAATTAGTTACTATATTTTACATAATTATAACTTTGAATAATGCTAATTGAATAATTGTTATAACTTCAAATAATTCTGCATTAGTACCAATTGGGACTTGGTTGTATAGTGGATTTCATTTTAATTATTAAATTTTTAATTACTTTTCTTTATGGCTTACCCATTCTTGTCAATACGGGTGAGTTGAGGCCAAGTCTGGAAGTTGAGGCATGCTGATCAATACAAGCAGAAGCAAAAGGTCACAAATGGAAAATTGTTCAGTTTTTTAATTTATTTTTTCAGTTTATCAAGCATTTATTTTTCTTCCTCACATCTTCCCTTCCCTAATTTTAAAGAAAATAATAAAAATAATAGCTTTATAAGAAAGATGATAATATTAAAGAAACATAGAATAAGTAATGTGAATTGTTAGCACAAATATTGGCCTAAAGTCTGGAGCTTCTGGGAAACTCAGAAGATCGGCAAAGATGTCGATTCTGGGTGGATGAGCCAGAATCAATGGCTGTATGCTCAGGCTAACATGGAGAAAAATGGAAAGGAACAAGTCTTAGTAGAAAGGCTAGGATCAGCATCTAGGGGCTCAAACTGAACATGATGAAGAAGAGCAGAAAGGACTATTAGCGATAAATCTGAGAACAGTGTCCTAGGATGCATTTGAAAGGTAGAGACACACAAGAGCATAGCTAGGGAATGACTAATGATCCCAGGACAGGATGTCTGTTTTTTTTTCTTTCTCTCCTGAATTTCAATACCTTCCTTGATATGAAAGGATAAAGGCTTTCAGATGTGTGTTGTTGGTCCCTAGAGGGAGATTCAAAGCTCCTCAGCTGCTCACATCTGAAGACAGTAGTCTTCAGGAAGGGGCCTAAACCATGTGGTGAAGTCTAAAAATGTGTAACCTATTTATTCTAATATGGCATCTTAAACCATATCTGCTTTAGAATTTCTAATATGGGGGCAGCTAGGTGGCACAGTGAGTAGAGCACTGGCCCTGCAGTCAGGAGGACCTGAGCTCCAATCCAGCCTCCCTCCAGCCTCAGACACTTGACACCTGTTCTAGCTGTATGACCTTGAGCAAGTCACTTAACCCAAATTGCCCTGCCAAACCACCCCCCCCAAAAAAAGAATTTCTAATGTGGAAGGAAAGGTCACATGTACTTCCCCGATTCTACTATCTCACATCTCTTCAACATTCTACAAAACAAAACAAAACAAAACAAAACATGGAACCATTCTAGTAGTAAAGGCATTGCCAGCACCAACGAAGACTGGAAACTTATTCTTTCGAGCTTTATTGTTTCCCTGGCACCTATAAATGATGCAGATGGTGGCGAAAGTGGTGATAACAATGAAAAGCATGACAACAACCAATGACATTTATTCAGTACTTTGAAGGTTACAAGGTATTCTTTCTTATGATGATGCTATGAAGTGCTTAATGTAAACATGAAAAGGAAACCCAAACGCAGATTGTTATTTGTGCATGGATACATAGCTTATAAGTGCCAGGGCTTTCATTTGAACCCCTAACCCACAGGCTCTAGATGAATACTCTGCATAAACTGGATACAAAAATGTATTGGTCCATTGAACACCAGAATGAGCTTTATAATTGAGAAAATATCTGAATCGCCAAAACTGTTGTGAAACCAAGGCTGTAAGTAGGTTTTCTAAAGTGTATCTGTAGGTAGGTAGTTTTTACATGTGTGCATGTGTATATTTTTTTTAATATTTGCTCATATATTTTAAAATGCTGTTTCATTAACAGACATCTTGCTAAGATTAAATCTATATTGTACGAAGTAAGGACAGTTATATGGAAATGACAAATATGAACAAAAAAAGGAAAAGAAGTGGAGTAGTAGATTAAATAACTGACTTATCAGTTCACGAAGACCTCAAAGGAAGTCTCCCATTTTACCCATAATATATTTGTTACCCCTAAGCAAACCGTTTTACTTTTCAGGATCCTTAAACAAGCATCTTTCATTAGATTCCAAATAGTTGCTGACCTAAATTGGCTTCCTTGGGCAAGTTCATTGATGTTGTGAAAGAAATAACAAATTAAAAGACACTATAATTTGAATGAAGATATTCAAAATCTAAAACTGAAAGGGGAAAACATGTCTGAACTTTAAATTTTCTATAGACAAAAAAATTTCCTTTTTCAAATCACATCTTTAAAACCCAATATTCAATTCAATTGTGCATAAATGCACAAACAGATAAATTGCAATGGTGTTTTGGATTATTCTTCTTTTGCCTTTTTTTTCATGTGGCTGACAAATTCCAAATATTTTCATTTACTCTTTTGCTATATTTGCTAGAATGACTTTAAGAGGAGGAATTCAACTTGAATGGGTACGTGCAGCACTCTAGTGGTTGTTCCTCGTAAGTGCAAATGATTCCTGCTAAATAAAAGAGAACAGACATTTTTGACAATGGTGAATAACTCTGGATATGGTCAATAAGGAATATGATCAGGTTGAATGGTTTATCTTTATTCTGTTACTACCATCCTTTCAAATAAATATAGACCTGCTAGCTTTGTTCCTTGTCTCATTTCAAAACAGCTCCTTTCCTATAGAGTGACATACATAAACCTGCAAGTGCTAAGAAATCTAAAATGTGAGAATATGAAGGTGAGAGGTATTAGAAGAACAAAAAGCATAAGGAGATTGGCATCCTAAAAGATTTCATGGAGGGGATAATTAAGTATAGTTTTGAGGGAGGATAAAAACACATGTTGGTTTATTTGATTTTTTATCATAATAGAAGTGGATAAAGAAGTAAAAGAAAAAATAAGTTTGCATTCTTGATAAATAGTCTTCTCTGACTAATGTAAAAACATAAGCCTGAGTACAATAGGAAGGGAAGAGACCATTTTCAGGAAGAGAAGTGAGCTTAGGGAACACCTTAAAGTTCAGGATCAGGAGTTTTAATTTGACATGAGATATGAGCGTCTTTGGGGTACTGAGAAATGTGGTGACAAGAGCAATAAATATACTTCTTGCTTCTAGGCTGGATGGTGGAGGTCTGTGGGAGGTGGGGTGTGAAAAAGAGGTGATAAGAGAAGGAGGAGCAACGTAAAAGAGATAGAAGTAGTAGTCCAGGGACTTAATGGCTAAAGGCTGGTAAGGGTCTTGGAAACAGAGATAAAGCTTGCTTTAAAATCGCCAAAGAATTTAAATAGTTCTCCTTCTGAGTTAGGAACAACTTAAGTGGATTGAGCTCTGCACCTGGAATCAGCAAGAATTGAGTTCAAATATGGTCTCTGTTCCTTACTAGCTGTGTGACACTGGGCAAGTCACTTAACCTCTATCTGCCTCAGTTTTCTCAATTGCAATATGGGGATGCTAATGGCACCTACTTTACAGGGCTGTTGTGAGAGTCAAATGGCCTCTCTATAGTAAGTGCTTACCAGGCAGCTAGATGGTTCAGTGGGTAGAGTACAAGGCCAGGAAAACTCATCTTCCTGAGTTCAAATCCAGCCTCAGACTCTTATTAGTTGTGTTATCCTGGAAAAATCACTTAACCCAGTTTACCTCAGTTTCCTCATCTGTCAAATGAGCTGGAGAAGAAGTGGTTACTGAAAAAACACTCCAGTATCTTTGCCAAGAAAACCCCACATGGGGTTATAAGGAGTCCAACAAAATGAAAACCAGCTGAACAACAACAAACAAAATGCTTGTTCCCTTTCCCCTTTCCTGAGGACATATTCTGAAGCCTAGGTATACAACTGAGAGTAATCACTCTTCAGATTCATTGAATTCAGAGTTGCAAAGGATGTTAAAGTTCAAATACTCCAAATGACATTAATCAAGTTCACACTGGTAATAAACATAACATCTTGGATTTGAACAATAGTCTTTTTTAAATGTCAAATCCGATGTTCATTTTAGCATATGATATGGCTTCAGTCTCAATTTTATTTCTGATGCAAGTTAATGTTTCTAAACTTTAATCTTGTGTCATGCTTGAGGCAGTGCTTCACAATGAATGAATTCCTGGGCTTAAAATCAGGAAAACTTGAATTCAAATCTTAATACTCCATCAGCCAATTCTGTGCTTTTTCAATGGCTATTCACCATGCCCAGAATGCTTTTCTCCTTTTGGATTCTTTCCTGATTCAGTTCAAATCCTACCTTCTGCAAGAAGGCTTTCCTCTGCATGCTACTAGTGCCTCCCCTCTGTATTAGGAGGGCAGAGTTTATAATCTCAAAGAGGATCATAAACATGTCTGAAACGTTCAGAACCGCCGGATATAAGAAACTCTCAAAGTAGAAGGCAAAAGAATCAAAACATATATTTAGGCTCCACAGTAACCAACCCATGAACCAGCAACCCCATTTTGATATATTGATCAAAGGCTTCCAGGCCCAATAAGTACGCCTTGAAAGAGTAACCAGGAGGCTACAGAGAAGCATGATTGCGTAAAGCAAAATCATGCTTCCCCCTCTATGGTAATAAGATTACCCACTGGCCTGAAGTCTTTGTTCAGCTTCCTCCCGTAGGTCAGCTCTGCTACTGGCAGCTCCTGCTTCAGCTGTGGCTGTGGCTGTGACTGCAACTGTAGCTGTAACTGTAACTGTAACTGTAGCTGTAACTGTAGCCGTAACTGTAGCTGTAACTGTAGCTGTAACTGTAGCTGTAACTGTAGCTGTAACTGTAGCTGTAACTGCCTCTGGCTCCAACGGGAGCTGCTTTTAACCATTCAGCTTCTGCGGGGGTGCAAGGCACGCCGGGGAAAGCACAGGTTCTTTCAATCTGCTTAAGCAAGGTGAAGGGGTTGACCAGAAAAGCACAGGCCCCCTCCATCAGCTTAAGCAAGAGAAGCAAGGCGAAGGGGCCGACAAGCTTACTCCAGTCCAAGATACAAACAGCATTCAGTTCAGGGGAAAAAGCCAAACTAGTCAAGGGCACTTGTTGACTAAGTGCTAAGGAGCCCATTTTTGGTTGCCAATACACTCCACCCCTTGTTATAGGATACATAATCTAATCAGCCATGTATCCTAGAACATACATTGTGATCCAATTACAAAGGAAACTAAAACATATCATTCATTATAAAGCAAAACATATCATTTGGTGACATTCCTAAATATTGGTTTACGATTCAAATGTGATCCACCCCTAGATCCCAGCAAGATAATCTCTTCAATCAATCATCCCCAAAATAATTATTAATAATTCAAATGTCCACCCCTAAATCCTTGTATCCATTACATAGGATCAATAATATCATAACAATAAAACAACACAGCAAGGATAACACAAAATAAGTAAACAGAACACTATCATCATTTCCACCCCCCCTTGAACGATTGGGGCTCAAAATCTTGGGGTGAGGGGTGAAGGTCTCATTTTCCATAGCTTCTTCATGCTGAAATTGGATGTAGAGATGGCCCTGCCCCCAAAAAGTCCCATTCCAGAGGTCATTTCTTTAACGAGCTGGCAGGAATTCCAAGAATGCTACATGCTTAGGCAGTCACCGGAAAGTGCAGGGTGCTTAAGCCTGAAGGAAACAAAACTAGCAACAAGGTTAGCCAAAACAAAGGACAAAAAGAATAGACAAGTATGGACTATAATTCTTCAAATAAAATCATCTCAAGTTTGGTTGAGATTTCAGTTATGCAAAGATCCAACATCAGAGCCAAACTCAGGTGGGAAATGTTTCTTTTCAAAAGGAACATAATGAGGAAGCCAAGAGGATCCCACCCTAGATAGAGACTAAGATTGTCCTCCCAGCCTTTCCCCAAATGTACAAGTTTTCATCCGTTAATCACACAAGGTCACCTTCACTCTGAGTGGCTTGTGGGCTTGCAGGAGCAGTTCTTATTTCCCTATTTCTCCTGTTATCAAGTCCTTTATCTCTATACATTCTATATAATTCATTGGTTGGAATTCCATCTATCATTTCAAAACCTACCCCTGCTCTCAATAAAGCAGTAAACATTTCTTTCCTTGTTACTCTCCTTTGGCGCCAAGTTTGCTGGTTATTCACCCTTCTCTCTTGAGGAGATCTATCCCTTCCCCAGTCACCTAAGTCATGCAACTGTAAAATCTTATTTATCACTGTTGTAAGACGGCTCCCTACTTCTCCAAGTAATAAATTCAAAATTAGTTGTTTATAAGCAGGGGGAGCTGTCCTAATTATTAAATTCCTATGAGGCAGTCCCATTGGATCATTGTAATATTTGTCTGCAGTTCCTATCATAATGGCAGTCTCCATTACCTCCTCCTTTAGTCTCATGATACAATCTCTAAGTGAATACCAGGGTCTGTGCTCAGTGGGCCACATAGAATCAGTAGCATATCTCTTATTGCATCCCACAGCGGCTAATGCCAACAGAGTAGTCCTGCTATCACCATCTCCTTGCTGATGATGTTCCCTAAAAGCTTGTTGAACTAGAGGATCATGGCTGATACCTATGAATCTCATGCAGTCTGTCCTATCTACTGATATTCCACTGGCCCCTTGATCACTGAGTCTTACCATCCAAGATATCAATGGTTCTCCTATTCTTTGGCTGAATCTACTCAAAATATCTGTGACCTCTTGCGGTGAGAAATCTTCCTGAATTTCCCTTGTAACTGAATCTTCACCTCGGGTTTCTGTCTTCCTCCTTTGTATGGGTCGAGCCCTTGTCTGATCATTTAACCATCTCCTATTCTCTGTGTGAGGCACATCCTGAACCCCAGTAGTGTTTTGTGCCTCAGCCCCTAACATTGTCTCATTCTCTCCCCACTCACTTCCTCTGCCACCATGGCTAGAACGAAGCAGGCAGTCAGGCTCTTTCTGGGCTGGGTTGAAATGCACTCTGGGCTTTTTTGGTCTCCTGTTGCTCTTAGCCACATTAATAGAAAAGTTCTCATTTGAGTCAGTTTGGTCTCCTGCTATCTGAGATTCCCCTTCTTCCTGTGGGGTAGGAGTGCCCCCATGTCTTTCACTTAATCTCAATCTTTCGTATACTAGCCGGTAGGCTGATAACACTATCCAGCTTTGCCTAGATAGTGATGCCCCTGACTGAATCCCAACTTCTCGTAAACACTTTTCCAAATCCCTAGGATCTCCTCTCCGTAGCCTTGGTTCCCAGTTTTCACAGGGTCCAGCTTTTTTAGCCAATTCTTTTGCTAGGGAGGAATAAAATGGATCCTCCCATCCTGGGATATTCATCTCTTCCTCTGGAATTGTTCTGCTTCTAAATAGAGATCTTATACCTAGCGATCCCATCCTCGTCGCCAAATGTATTAGGAGGGCAGAGTTTATAATCTCAAAGAGGATCATAAACATGTCTGAAACGTTCGGAACCGCCGGATATAAGAAACTCTCAAAGTAGAAGGCAAAAGAATCAAAACATATATTTAGGCTCCACAGTAACCAACCCATGAACCAGCAACCCCATTTTGATATATTGATCAAAGGCTTCCAGGCCCAATAAGTACGCCTTGAAAGAGTAACCAGGAGGCTACAGAGAAGCATGATTGCGTAAAGCAAAATCATGCTTCCCCCTCTATGGTAATAAGATTACCCACTGGCCTGAAGTCTTTGTTCAGCTTCCTCCCGTAGGTCAGCTCTGCTACTGGCAGCTCCTGCTTCAGCTGTGGCTGTGGCTGTGACTGCAACTGTAGCTGTAACTGTAACTGTAACTGTAGCTGTAACTGTAGCCGTAACTGTAGCTGTAACTGTAGCTGTAACTGTAGCTGTAACTGTAGCTGTAACTGTAGCTGTAACTGCCTCTGGCTCCAACGGGAGCTGCTTTTAACCATCCAGCTTCTGCGGGGGTGCAAGGCACGCCGGGGAAAGCACAGGTTCTTTCAATCTGCTTAAACAAGGTGAAGGGGTTGACCAGAAAAGCACAGGCCCCCTCCATCAGCTTAAGCAAGGGAAGCAAGGCGAAGGGGCCGACAAGCTTACTCCAGTCCAAGATACAAACAGCATTCAGTTCAGGGGAAAAAGCCAAACTAGTCAAGGGCACTTGTTGACTAAGTGCTAAGGAGCCCATTTTTGGTTGCCAATACACCCTCTGAGGTTATACCGTGTAAATGGGAGCTAAATTTCAGAGGGCAGGATTTGAGCTGAATTTGAATTAAAAAAAATTGAATTCAAGTTGAATTCAAGTTTTAATTTAATTACCTCCCATTTATATTGTTTATGATATGCAAATATATATGTAAATATATCCTATGCATATATAAATATAGTATATATGTGTCATATATAGGGTAATTGGGAGGCATTTTCCTGTTTTATGTTATAACATATATTATGCATATTATGTGCAATGCAAGTGGGATATGCGAGTATATATATATATATATATATTTATATTTACACAGTTGTTTGTATGTTGTCTCCTCTATTAGAATGTGATCTCCTTGAGGGCAAGGACTTTTTTTGCTTCCTCAGCACTTAGCCAGGTTCCTGGCACATAGTAAGCTTTACCAAATGCTTGTTGACTAATGGACCTATTGGGTAAATCATTTAACCTCTATCTGCCTCAGGGAAGTCCCTAAGTATTACAAACTAAGTCATACAAATTGAAATTTACATCTCTAAGGAAAGATTCCTCATGCTGACAAAAAATCACAGGTCTTTTTGGGTATACCTTATTTAAAATGTATAAGGAGAATGTAGTATTATTAGCTTCCAAGCCACTTTTTTTTAAACCAATAACTAATTTCAAATCTTCTTAGGTAAAACACAAAGAATAAATATTTTAATGGCACATTTCTGTTATTGTTATTAGTAACTTTTTATATCACCCCTATATATTCTAATAAAATATGTGTGTATACTTATATACTAATATACTCCTTTCTCTTTGAAAGGATTTATCTGTTATATCATACAATAAACATGAACAAAAAATATTTGCCACAACTAAAAAGCACATTCACTTCAACCATGTTACTCCTTATCCCTCCTAGATACTTAAAAACATAGATATAGAACAGTCATGAACAAATATTCAATGTGGTTAAAAAAAAGTATGGTTAAATTGTTTTGCTTGTAGAGAGTATCATAAAGTATTCTTTGTTCTGGGATGTAGTTGGTGAATTCAGCTTGTCTGGTGATCTGTGGTTGGTGAGGAAAGGTCTCATTCACATCATATTTGAAGAAAGAGAAGACATATACCACTAGGGATGAAATAATTTAGAATACATAATAAAAATGATATTACATATCCATCAGGAACCAGACCTTGGAGAAACAGATAAGGGAGTACTGTGGCAGTGAAGAATGGCAAGCCATGAACGACAAAGTTCACTGAAATGGTGGGCCAAGCCCTTCTGCAGTTCAGTAATATGTAAAGCACCCCCCTCCAATTTTCCAGTTAAGTTTTTTTGGCATGAGAACAGATTTTAAATTGGGTTATGAATTATTTGAATTTTTTTCTGAAAGTAGGAATTTACACATATCACGATATCCAGAAGGCTAGGTATCATTGAATGTGAAATTAGGCTTTTTTGTCAAGATGCAAAAGTGAGATCTAATATATGGGAGCCCTCTTGGTAGTAACTCCTCTCGGGGAACAGTCGAATATTTGATTAGATGGTTTTTTTTACCTGTGGAAAGAGTTCTCTAGCTGCTACTTCTGAATCAGGAATATAAGGGCTGGCTGAACCTGGAGGTGGGCTGACAAGTGAGTTGTGTTTCTTCCAAATGCATCGGAGAAGTATTTTGCTTTTGACCGCCGCTTTCCTCAGTTAACCCTCCCTCTTTATTCCCCTCCCTTATCTTACCGTTACCCACTTGCTACTTCTCCTCTTCCTTCTGCCCTCCCCCCTCCCTTTTTCCCCCCTTTCCCTCCCACTTCCCGTAGGACAAGTTAGATTTCTAAACTTATCAGAGTATGTTATTCCCTTCTTGAACTAGATCAGATGACAGTAAAGCTCAAATACTGCTCTTCTCCCTCCCTTCTTTCCCTCTACTATAATATGTTTTTTTTTGCCACTTCCTTTGGTGTAATTTACCCTTTTCTACAACCTCCTTACCACTTCCCTCATAGCCCTCCCTTTATATCTCTTATTTATATTTTATATCTTTACATCAGTTAATTTATACAGGCATTCACAACCTATGTATATCCCTTTCATTTGTCACAATAGTTGTACCATTCACAAGAATGACTTATATATGTATATGTATATATATATATATACATAAAAAACATACATAAGATGATATAATCCCACATAAAGATGTAAACAACCTAAGCTTATTGGTTAATGAAGTTTGTGGGGTTTTTCCCCTGGTTACCTTTTTATGTCTCTCTTGAGGTTTGTATTTGGAGATCAAATTTTCCATTGAGTTCTGGCCTTTTCATCAGGAAGGTCTGGAATTCCCTTATTTCATTGAATGTCCATCGCCTTGCCTGGAAAATTATGCTTAGTTTTGCTGGGTAGTTGATCCTTGGTTGTAGTCCCAGCTCCTTTGCCCTTCGGAATATCATATTCCAATTTCTCCTGTCTTTTAATGTGGAAGCTGAGAGATCCTGCGTGATCCTGACTGTAGTTCCACGATATTTGAATTGCTTCTTTTTGGCTGCTTGCAGTATTTTCTCCTTAAGTTTATAGCTCTGAAATTTGGCTATAATATTTCTTGGTGTTTTCAGTTTGGGATCTGTTTCAGGGGGTGATCGGTGAATTCTTTCAATGACTATTTTGCCCTCTGGTTCTAGGACCTCTGGGCAGTTGTCTTTGATAATTTCTTCAAAGATACTGTCAAGGCTCCTTTTTTCATCGTGGATTTCCGGTAGACCAATAACTCTCAAATTGTCTCTCCTGGATCTATTTTCCAGGTCAGTTGTTTTGCCAATCAGATATTTCACATTTTTTTCTATTTTTTCATTCTTTACATTTTGTTTTATTACTTCTTGATGCCTCATAGATTCATTAGCTTCCACTTGCTCAAGTCTAATTTTAAATGAGTTAGTGTTTACATTTTGCTTTTGAGCCTCCATTTTCAATTGGTTGATTTCACCTCTCATGGTGTCCTTTTCTCTCTCTAGATTCTGAATCTCCATAGCCATTTCGCCAATCTTATTCTTTAGGGACTTGATTTCGTCAGTGGATTTTTTCTCCCTTTTTTCCATTTTTTCCATATTTTCTTTTAGCTTCCTAATTTGGTTTTTAAAATCCTCTTTTAGCTCTTCCAGCAGTGCTTTTTGGGCTGGAAACCAGATCATATTAGCTTTTGAGGTATCTGATGTATCTACCGTGTCATTACTATCTTCTTCTATGTCGATATTTTGATCCTGCCTGTCTCCATAGAAAGAATCTATTGTCCTCAGTTTTTTTGTGTTCTTCTTCATGTTGGTTTGCCTTTTGCTGGCTTTACAACGAATTTCTATCTGTGAGTCTCAGGGCTTTCTGTCCCAGCTTTCTTATTCTGGGGGTTGTGAGTCTAAAATTATAACCTTCAGTTTCCTGAGGTGTGGGGGAGGGGTCTGGCTCCCTGGCGTCTCACTCCCTATGGGTGCTCTCCAGCACTTGCTTTTCAGCAATGGTCTCAGCTGTTTGTTGTTTGAGCTGATGACTGGCGCTTCCCCTGGGGGAGCAAGGTTACCTCTGGGCTCCTGGCTTGGCCCCCTGCCGACTCTTCCCCTCTGGGACTAATGAGCTTCTAGTATTTGTCCTGTGAAGCCCCGCTACTCTCTCCTCTGTTTCAGTTCTCTTTTTTTTTTTCCCGAGGAATTCTCTGGGTGAGGGGGGGAGGGGTTAGAGCCGCTTACCTAGCCATTGAGTCTTCCGGAAGTTCAAGAGGCCGAGATCCTGGGTTTTGCAAGCGTCAGGACTGGGTGTTTTCGCGGCTGGTGGCATTGCGCTGCCTCTCGTCGCTCCCAGAGACTGCCGTCCTGTGTTGGGAGGCCTGGGGATCTCTGCCGGTTTCGGGCGCCCAGCTTTCTCCCAGCCCGACTCCCACGTGGATTTCCCGGCCGGCCGCTTCCGCCTTGGTCTGGAGCAGCTCCGCACCGAGCACTCTCCGCGCCTGCAGATTCGTTCCTCTGGCCTTTCAGACTCTCCCGGCTCGGAAATTTGCCCCACGCAGACTGCTCGCGGTTTCTGACTCTCTCAAATCGGCTCAAATTCACTTTTTTATGGGAATCTGACAGACCTTGTGAGAGAGCTCCGGTAAGAGGCTGCCTTCATGCGGCCATCTTGGCTCTGCCCCCGGAGAAGTATTTTGAATATAGAGCATGGGGATGCTATTTCTGGGATATGGTGATCTGAAGGAGTGGTTGTGATAGTTCATTTATGGTAATTGCATGCTGTTCGGAAAGCTTTAAGAACTCAGTATTCTGTTTGGGTACTAAGAGTTTGTTCAGGTCTACTCTTATCATAAGGACTTGCTAATAATCAAATGGTGTATTCTAACTTTGCAGGTATTACTTTTTGAGAGATGTCACACAGAACCGCGATAGAATGCTAGGATTAAATAACTATAGCTAGAAGAATCTAGAGGTCATGTTGTACAAACCCCTCACTCTATAAGTGAGGCCCAGAGAGGTTAAATAACATGCCCAAGGTCACAGAGGCACTAAGTAGAAATGCAGAGCCATGATTTAAACTTAGGATTTCAAGTTCAATGGTTTTTTAGTAGAAAATTCCAGGCTCATGCATTGACAGATATTTGGTTAGTGGCTTAATTGTAATTTTTCAAATGGCACAATCTTTTGAATAGTGAGTATTGGATGAAGAAGCTGATACTTTTACCCTTACTTTGCTCTTACTGAGAACCCCAAACACATAGATGACCATGTTCTTTTCCTCTAGAACTTTACTTTCTACACAGGTGTGAAACTTATAATTCGCTTTTCTAGTAAAATATTTCCAAAGGCCCTGAATCTGCTATGTAATCTGAATACAAAACCCATTTAAATCTTAACACCCATTCTCCATTAATGAACTTAATGTCAGGTATAATGCTGGTTTTCTTAGTGTTTTACATAGTGCTTTGTACTTTCTAAGCACTTTAGAATAATTAGTTAATCCACCCAATATCTCTACGAGGTAAGTCTATTTCTTAGTACTTATATAGTGTTTCCAACTTCAGAGCTTTTTATAAACACTGCCCAATTAGTCCTAGCAATACTTTTGAGGCCAAGGTATCACCCCCACTTTATTTTATAAGTAAAACATTTCTGTGAAGTAGATAAAATCAGGAAATTTTATTGTCTTTTTTTTCAGATGGAGAAACTGAAGAAAAGAAATGTGAAGAAAATGAGCCAGTTGCACCAAAGGATGATAAGTAATACAGGAATATCATTCTGGTCTCCCGAGTCCAAGATTTATCTTTTATCCATTTGGCCATAGGTTTCCCCATCATAAGTTCACTGTAAATTATATTTAAACTGTATAGCACTTAATGAGAGAAATGGGGCTTTTAAATTTAGACATGTGAAGACAAATTTAAAGAAAGAAAAGAACAGATGTTTCAGTGCCATCTCACTATTCCCAGGCCATCATCACCCCATATGTCATGTTGTGGGTACCAGAAATTATGCCTAAAGAAATTGACCTTTTCTCCAGAATTCTACCCATGTTCTAATGGATATTACTCAGAAAAGTAAAAACAAATTATATACAAAGTGACTTACAGGGGGTCACAAGTCTACCATAAAGGGCTTGCCAATAGATTAAGGGGTCTAAAGGACAAAATGAATGGATGGGCAAGAGTGATTTAAGAACAGCATAGGGATTGAGCTGACCTGGATGGCTACAAGGATACAGAGAATGATGTTCAGGAGAGAGAGTTTGGGCAAAGAAGTGAATCCATTGAGAACAATAGGTTGCTGTTTCCTTCATAATAGCAAAGAGATATTGATGCGATTATCAATCCCTTTAAAACTGCAGAGACAAAGGGATAGGGAGGTAGACATAGCATTTTATACTTTTATACATTTACCATATTCTTGACTAACTCTGCATCTCTTAAACGTTTGGCATAGTGCTTTGCACAGAACAGGCAGTTGAGCATTGCTTTCTATTACTGGGTGATCTTCTAGTGTTCTAAATAGTCATGTACCAAGGAATGCCTAAGGGTTGAATTTTCAAAAATAACAAAGGGAATTGATGAATCTATTAATCTGTTCTTGAAGATGGTTTTCATCCCTCCACCTCTATCTAGTCTTTCTCTTGCTAAATAATCTCATGTGCTTCAACCCATATAGCATGAGCTTTAGGTACTCCACCAACTAGCCCTAAGTCTCATGGATATTTAGAAAGTTGATTGGGAAGCAAACTGACAAATAGTAAAATGACCCCAATTTTAACTACTAGTTAAAGTGATTCAGAAAGAGACAAATTTGTGCTCATTCAAGTAAAACTGTATGGCTCCCAGGGGCTCAGAGTCAACAAAATTTTCAAGAAAAGAAAATAAACCTGCTGCGAGGTCACCATAGGTCAACATAAAGACCAGAGGTGAGGGTTCAGATTTTGTAGGTGAGAACAGGGAGTGTATTTTTCCCACTAAGGTGAAAGGATCAGAGCAACTGCAAAACACAATCAATTGATAATATTTATTAAGCATCTACTGTGTGCTAGACACTGTGCTAAATTCTAGGTATACAGAAAGAGGCAAAAGACAATCCTTGCCCTTTAGGAACTTACCATCTAATAAGGCAGAAAATAAGGTAACAAATATATACAAAACAAACCATGTACAGGATAAATAGGAAATAATTAAAAAAGGGAAAACATTGGAATTAGGAGAGATTAAGGAAGTACAATGGAATCTAGGATTAGATAGGAAGGCTACCCTCAGAGGAAAAATCTTAGAAAAATGTTCTAGAAAAGAATTTCTTCTGTGTTGTTAATGGTTCCCACTCACTGCCTCAAAGAAAAAAAATCTGAAAATGTTGCCAGGAGTGTGCTGGAGCCAGCTCACACTGGCTCAGGAGAGCCAAATGATCAGTTTTCAGTATGAGAAGTTACACTTTGGGAATGAGCAAGTGATAAAAATCAGGGCTTGAAATAATATATTGTTGACTTCTAGACTTAAGGGAGGAATAAAGAAAATTTTAATAATTCAGATTAAACTTAAAATTATGTCAAGTTTGCAGTTTTTGGGGGGCAGGGCAATTGAAGTTAAATGACTTCCCCAAGGACACACAGCTAGTACATGTGTCAAGTGTCTGAGGCTACATTTGAACTCAGGTCCTCCTGATTCCAGGGCCAGTGCTCTGCTCACTGCACTACCTAGCTGCCCCCAAGTTTGCAATTTTTTAAATCAGAGAAACAGTTGTTAAATATTTAACAGCACACCACTGATTTTGGCCTACTATTCTAAAGTGTCTAAACACAGATTGAGCTGATGTAAAGAGAAGAGACCATAGCAAGGTATTCAATCTATGCCAGCCACACCAATGTGTATATAGACTTTACTAAAGTGAATACATGAAATCTATACCTGGGAAATTTATCCACCTATATTTTGCTATTTCTTTCTCTTTCCTTAGTTTCATAGTGACAGTTCCCTTTGGACAATCTGAGTCTTTGTACCATGATTCTCATATACAGATTTTATTGATTTTTGCCCAATGACATTATTTAGATCAGTATTTAAAGACGTATTCATATCATAATCCCATGTACCTGATATTCAAGAATTCAGCCCTTTACCACCTACACTACCTCTACCTGTATGAAGGAAGTTTCTGATGAAAAAATGTGTCATTGGACCATATCTTTTTTGTTCATAGAGACACCAATGTACTTCAGTTTAGTTCACATTTAACTTGAACTCATGATTTCATATAGTCAGTGTGACATTAGAGCTAAACTACTAGATTTGGATTGAGGAAGACCTGGGTTTAATTCTCACTATCCATGTAATAGCAGGCAAATCACTTAATCCTTGAATCTTAACATCTCCATCTATAAATTGGGTTTAATAATAGCAACTCTCTCACAGGGTTGTTTGAAGGCTCAAATAAAATAATACATGTAAAATGCTCTGCAAATCTTCATAGGATATCAATATAAGTAAATTTTTGGCTTGGGAAACATAAAATGTGAATCAACAAGAGATCTTATTTAAAGTTAAAATAAACAAACTTTTATTTGGAGATACAATGGAAAAGCAAAGCAGCGAGTTAATACTGTAAACGTTTTGTTGAATACGGTTATTCTTTTATTAGGATGTTGTAATTTAAGTTTAATTTAAATTAAATGTTATTTACATTTACTAAAACAGTTTATTTCCCTGCACTTGCCATAACTGAAAAATACTGTGAATTAAAATTGCTTCTGTTAGACTTCAATAAACATTTCCAAAGGTTTAATGACTACATCTAGAATAAAATTCCAAATGAATGATTCATGATTCTTAGAATAGTATAGTAAAGACTTGTTACAGAAAAAAAACCACCTGATGAAATTTAATCAAATTTTTCAGCATTTCAATTTTGTGAGACTGAGGTGAATTGTAAGAGAATAAGTGTATATTAATGATTCACTTTTAAATCACAACTTAGAGAAATATAATGGGTACTCAGGACCCAGGCAAATATCTTACACTTCTTACATCCACACACCCCCATCAAGATAACTGATACTCAGGATGAAGACCATGAAAGATTTATTTTAAGACCATCAAACATCAAATAAGTTTAAATTTGATTCACTGTCCCTTATTTACTAAGACAGGAAAATTAACTTTTTGGCAAGCGTTACAACAGTAATTGGAATGGAAGAATTTGGGGGCAAGTCTTTGTGAACAGAAACAGAACAAAGCTAATTCTGCTTCCAAGTGACTGGCCTTCAGATCCCTGAGGGCAGTTATCACACCTACCTTAATTATTCTGTCTCATTTGCAATTATCCGCAGCTTCTTCAACTATTCCTCATATGGACTGAGTTGAGATATTTGACTACCATACATTAAAACTTGCAGATATTTAGAAAAATAAGTCTAATATATCTTTGGTTGTTGGCTGACTTAGTGAAAAGTTACTATATCTCTAGCAAGTTAATAAATGTACCACCATTTCAGCATATTGTTTTTTAGATCATATCATAATAATATCCTGATTTCTCATAAAGTCACTAGCTTCCACTTGTTCCAATCTAATTTTTAAAGTAGTATTTTCTTCAGTGGTCTTTTGGACCTCCTTTTCCATTTGGCTAATTCTGCCTTTCAAGGCATTCTTCTCCTCAGTTGGCTTTTTGGAGCTCTTTTGCCATTTGAGTTAGTCTATTTTTTAAGGTGTTGTTTTCTTCAGTGTATTTTTCAGTATTTTTTTGGGTCTCCTTTAGCAAGTCATTGACTTGTTTTTCATGGTTTTCTCGCATCCTTCTCATTTCTCTTCCCAATTTTTCCTCTACTTCTCTAACTTGCTTTTCCAAATCCTTTTTGAGTTCTTCTATGGCCTGGGGCCAGTTCATGTTTTCTGGGAGGCTTTTGTTGTAGGCTCTATGACTTTGTTGTCTTCTTTAGGCTGTATGTTTTGGTCTTCTTTGTCACCAAATAAAGAATCCAAAGTCTGAGACTGAATCTGGGTGTGTTTTCGCTGCCTGGCCATATTCCCAACCAACTAACTTGACCCTTGAGTTTTTCGGTGGGGTATCAATGCTTGTAGACTAATGAGTTCTATGTTCCACGTTTGGGGGGGAGGTGCCAGCTCTGTCAGACCCGTGCTCCTCCTTCCCCAAGAACCCCCAGCCCGGGCTGGGCTTAGATCTTCAGCAGTCTGTTGCACTCCTGCTCTGATCCGCAACTTAATTCCTCCCACCAGGTGGGCCTGGGGCCAGAAGCAGCAGCAACTGCAGCTACCCCACCTCCGCTGCCCCCGGGGCTGGAAGCCGAACCGTGAACTCCTTCCACTCCGGCAGCTTTTCACACTAACCTTCTCCGCATTCTTTGGTGTTTGTGGGTCCAGGCGTCTGGTAACTGCCGCAGCTCACATATTCAGGGCGCTAGGGGCCCCATCCGCCCGACTCCAAGTTTGGTTGTTCCAGGCCGCTCAGGCTGGGCTCTGCTCCACTCCATTCCCAGCTCCCAGCTCCCAGCTCCCAGCTCCGTGTGGAATAGACCTCACCCAGAGACCATCCAGGCTGTCCTGGGCTGGAGCCCTGCTTCCCTCTGCTGTTCTGTGGGTTCTGCCATTCTGTGGGTTCTGCCGTTCTGTGGGTTCTGCCGTTCTAGAATTGGTTCAGAGCCATTTTTTATAGGTTTTTGGAGGGACTCGGTATGGAGCTCACTCTAGTCCCTGCTTACCAGCCGCCATCTTGGCTCCACCCCCCTAGATCATATCATTCACCATAAAACCAATGACTTTATAGTTCATTGGCTCAAACTTCTTACTAGAACCAGGAAAGACTCATATGAGTTGACACAAAGTGAAATGTATTATTTACAAAGTAACAGCAATATCTTGGCATGATCAACTGTGAATGACTTAGCTATTGTCAGCAATACAACGATCCAAAAAAACTTATGATGAAAAATGCTATCAATCCCCAGAGAAAGAACTGATGGTGTCTGAATGCAGACTGAAGCATAATTTTTTTATGCCTTTTAGTTTTCTTAAGTTTTTTATTCTGGCTACATTTCCTTTCACAATATGGCTATTAATGAAAATGTTTTGCATGACTACATATATATAAGCTACATCAAATTGCTTGCCTTCTCAATGAGGAGAGTAGGGAAAAGGGAAGGAAGGGAGAGAATTTGGAGCTCAAAGCTTTCACATCAAATGTTAAAAATTGTTTTTACCTCTAAATAGGGAAAAATAAAATACTAAGAAATAGTAAGAAAAAAAGCTTCTAATTACAGTTTTGAGAGCTTCAGTCCTACTTATTGCCTCTTCTCCTTGAAACTTTTTTTAAAAAAATTATTTTAAGTTTCAACAATTATTTCCAGAGGATATTGAGTTCAAAATTTTCACCCCATCTCTCCCCTCTCCCCACCCCACGATGGCATGCATTCTGACTACTCCTTCCCCCAGTCAGCCCTCCCTTTGTGAGAAATATTATAAAATATAAAGTTCAGTTTCCACACAGATGAAGCCATAGGGACCCTCTTGTGAAATGTTCTGTGACAACCTAAAGGTTGCTGAGAGAGGGTCTGTGAAAATCTTGTGAAATAAGTTTCCACATAGATGGAGCCATAGGGCCCCTCTTGTGAAACAACTTTCCATATAGAGGGCCCCGACTTTGTGACAGCCCAAGGGCTGCTGAGATAAGAAAAAAAGACCTTAAAAAAGAACTTGACCATTCAGCAATATGGGGGGGGGGGGCGGGGCTCAGACACCTTGGTCAGTAACAATTTAACAACTATTTAATAACTAACATGGGCATATAGGGAATGATGTAATCGGGGAGAATCAGGACCAATCTGAGGACCAATCCTGATCCAGAGGGGAGGGCGTTACTACTAACTAATCTAGAGGGTAGGGCACTAATCCCATAAAGGCTCATTTTTTGCTTCTGTACTGGCACCCTCTTCCTTTCTAAGGAGTTGTGCCCGCTTCCCGAGAACGGAACAGGAAACCTTTAGCCTCTTGAATAAAAGGCCTGAGACGCCAGCTTCAGAATTGAGTCTGGGGTCTTCTTTATATCAAATTTGGGGGCTTGCCTGGAATCCAGTGACTATCGAGGGAGGTGAGATCTAACTGGGCTGAGAAGAGAGCTCCTTTTAATTTCAATGGTCCTGGCATTTCGGTTTCACTTTCCTCGAGGCTTGCAAAAATCCCAAAGATGGCAGCCATTGCTGCAGGAAGAGACTGAACGGCAATAACCCAGGGGAGAAAAAAAAAAAAAAAGATATGGCCAGGGATCACGCAAGTCGTTACATACCGAACAAAGGTGGGAAATCTGCGGCAAAGTAATGCCTTTGTTGATCTGGGGTTCCTTATCTCTGGGAGTCAATTGGTCTGGGATCGTTGAGTCTCAGTTAATAGACTTGACTTAGAAATGGGAGGGAAGAACTCAAAGGGAAAGGTGCCTAAGGAGAGGAAGGGACTTGAGGAGCCCCTTCCAGAAATACCCCAAATTAGCCCACTGGGGGAGTATGCTAGTAAATTGGGACCGTGGGTCCCAGGGAAAAAGATAAAAAGATGATTGGACAAAGAAATTATTAAACATATATGTGAATAATAAGGAAAGTAGTCATGAAGAACAAGACTATGCAGCATGCTGAATAAAAGTCTCTCTGACTTCTACTAACATATTTCTAAGTACCTTTGCTTAACGCTCCAGCTACCCCCTCTCCCCTCCCCGCTTCCTGCACTTCTGTTCCTCCTTCCTCCACTGCTGTCGCTGAACTAGGCACTGTAAACCCTGGAGAAAGAGAGGAAAAGGAGACAAAGGACAGGTTATAGTCTAGGTTAAGAAGGGAATTGGAGCAAATCAAATAGAGATGTATGTAACTTCCCATTTCATGAGTCAGGGCCACTGACACTCCTGGAACATCACCTATGTTTCCACTCAGGGAGGTGCTCATGGGAAGTCCAGGGGGGAGGGATACGATTTGTGAATGCTGCACTAAACACTACTGAAGTGAGAAATTTTAAGAAGGAGATGAAATTTCTAGTGGAAGACCCAGTGGGACTGTCCCAGCAATTAGACCAGTTTCTAGGACCTAACATCTACACTTGGATGGACATAATGTGTATCTTTAATATCCTCTTCAGTGGGGAAGAACAAGGGACGATTAAGAGGTCAGCAATGGAAGGCTGGGAAACAAGATGCCTTCCAGCCTAGGGTGTTCTGCCAGCTGAAGTTAAAAACCCCAACACAGATTGAGGGTGGGATGATAATAATCAAGCCCACTGACAACATGTGCAGGATTTGAGAGAGTTAGTAACGGCCAGGGTTAAAGAGGCAGTGCCAAAATCTCGGTATTTGAATAAGGCATTTGATGTAAAACAAAAGAAAGGTGAGACTCCTTTGAAGTTTCTAGACAAGGAACTAGATTAGCTGAGAGTTTGCAAATGATCTTTAGTAACTGGCTTAGGACAGATTTTATAATTAGAATTTAAGATGAGATTCTTGGTAAAGTTTCCATTAAAGGGACTTGACAATCTGATGTAAAAGAACCCACCCTCTGGGGGAAATGCCATTCTGCCTGTGTAGGGCTGTGATGTTTTTTTTTTTCTTTTGGTGGCAGTCTCTGTAATCAAAGCAAGTAGTTAGTGATAAAGGAAAAGTTTCTGTCAGAGTTTGTTACTATTGTGAAATGAAATTGTGGTACCTAAAGACCTAGAAGGTTTTACAGGGAAAAATGGAAAATCTGATTAATGCAAATGTGTGAAATCTTGCTACTTTCAAATAATTGGATAAATTGGTACTCTTGTATAATTATGTGAAAGATAACATTCTTTCTAAATATTAATGGGGATAACTAGTTAAAGGGAAAAAGAAATAAAGATACAAATGCAATGTTGAATCATTATCCCATAGACTAAGACTGGGATTTAAAGTTACTGTGTATGTGGAATAAGGTCCTTAAATGTTTCAAAGTGATATAAGAGCTATTGGGTGTTAATATAAATGGTGTAATTAATTATTGAAACTAAATCTGAGCAGTTTGGGGGAAATAATTTCAGCATCTCATTGATAGGAAAAGTTAAATGTGGCTGTTTGTATTTGAATTCATTCCATGGTCTAAAACATAAGATAAAGTTAGTGTGTGAAGCTATCATATTTATATGGTTCAATTCTTGAAGTATATCTGATTTTTTCAGATCAGGCATAGTTAGAGGAGAATAGTTAAGCCTGGGAAACAGATGCAAATGTATTAGAGCAATAACGTATGATTTTTAATGGGAAGATTTTGTGAACAAAGGTGGAAGTACATGCAAGCTACTGAAGATTCACTTTAAAGATGTTTCTTTAGCAATGTGAAAATTATAGTCATATCTTAAACTGATTATTGGAACTTGCTATTCAAAGACTTAATGGGACTTTTGACTGACTTTTTCTTAGTCTAACTGGATGTATGAATATCAAGGAAGGCTGTCTGAGCCACTGATCCATGATGCCAGCAGCCCTGTGATGGACAAGTATGAACTGCAGGTATGATTTATGGGAAGACTAAGAGGGCAACTGCTCTGCATGTGCTGAGGTGGGACTCTCTTGACTTCATTCATTAACTGAAATCTGGCAGACTTTAAGCCTGGCTCGATGCAGTTTGTAGTTTGATACAACATCTACCTGGAGTGGACAGAAAGTTACTATAAATTAAATCCTTAATCTCTTATTTGCAAATTTCTATAATTAGAAAGTTTTGTAAGTACAGTAACAAATCTATTAAACTAATTGATTATCGAACATCTTAGGGTATTATAAGACTGAGACTTCAGGTTTAGGAATTTAGCCCAAACAACTAGCTAGTTAGACTTGATATCTGTTGCTAGCATGTGTGTGTGTGTGTGTGTGTGTGTGTGTGTGTGTGTTCCTATATAAGTTAGGGTCCTTTTAATTCTTGGTAATAGTATGGAGACAATTAAGTTAAAGGCTTGTGAGAATGTTATTTTGCTATTTGGTTAATATCATACTTGTCTCAAGTTTTGTTACAATCAGTAATGTTAAAAGAGGAATGGCTTGTGGTTTGTTTTGTAAATGCCTTAAAAGAAACATGGCATGGCTAGAAGTTTATGGCTTAATAAGTACTGTGTTTAAAATTGATTACTTAATATATTTATATATGTACTAGAAGCTGTTAATTCCTTAGTGAAATCTCATCTTCCTGCTGAGAATATTAATAATGGATTAACGTAAAGTATGAGAAACTGGGTTCTGATATGAATTTGTTAAACATGATAACTGGACAAGTTTCAATTTTGATTTTTTTGT
Organism: Trichosurus vulpecula; assembly: GCF_011100635.1. NCBI lineage: Eukaryota > Metazoa > Chordata > Mammalia > Diprotodontia > Phalangeridae > Trichosurus > Trichosurus vulpecula. The sequence continues at coordinate 218,929,895 of NC_050579.1, read as the reverse complement.
AAGAACGATAAGCTTTAGGAACGTTAACTTAAAATTGTTCTAAGGTCACTTTTGTAAGAGAATGGACAAAAATCTGTTTCCTACAGTAAGACAAGAAGGAGAAGGAGCTGCACAAGATGATTTAGAGCATGACTGCTTAGATTTAGTAAATTTTCAAACTAGAGTGAAGCTTGACCTCAGGGATTTTCCTTTGTAAGTAGGGGAAAGGTTGTTAGTTGATGGCTCTTCCAGAATGATAGAAGGAAAGAGAAGAAATGGCTATGAGATATAGATGGGGATGCATGGTAAGTAGTGGAATCAGGGGATCTCCCAAAACAGTGGTCTGCTTAAACTTGTGAGCAATAAGCCTTGAATGAGGCCCTTAAAAGTTTAGAGGAGCAAGAGGGAACAATCTTCACTGACTCTAAATATGCCTATAGGGTAGATTTAGGAGGAGAGGGGATTAATTAATAGCAAAGAGAATAGATTGGCAGATGGAGAAGCATAAAGGGCATCTTTGAGTAGAATCGGAACCAAAATGTTGATCCTCATACCTGAGGTCAGAACTTCAAAAATTGTTCCTTTGTTCAATAAAAAGGAACAGGAGGAGTTGAAAAAATTAGGGCTGTAAGGGAGGGACAAGTCTGGTGTACTTCCTCATGGAAGAGAGATGACTAATAAAGAAATTACAAGGGAATTACTAGGGATTTTACATAAAGAAAGTCTTGGGGAGCTAAGGTTACATGTAATATGATACTAAGATACTTTGCCAAACCAATTACTGAAAGGTGTGTGAAATTTAAAAAGGTGAACAGAAAGGTATTAAGAAGGTCTATGCCAGGGGGTCAAAGCCTTCCGGAGTATTCAATTAGATTTCAATGATATGCCACTGATCAGAAGGGTTAAATATTTGCTGGTTATAGTGGATCATTTAACAGGATGGGTGGAGGCTTGTCCTTTGAGTTCAGCTACAGCCTCAGCAGTCAGCAAGGTATTTTTAGAACAAATCATTCCTACGTTAAGAATAAGAACTGCCCCTCAGAGAGACACTGGGTTATCCCTTATGGCCTTACCAAGGGGAGAGGGGTGAATTACCTATATTTGAATCTAAAGACAAATTCCTAAGGGACTATATACTGGCAGTGTCACCCTCCCTGTCAGAACTTAGGGAAAAAGGACTATTGACACTAACTCCATCACTTGAATTCAGTGCCCAGGGGACTGGGGGCTGATCAAGGTGTGGAAGGAGGTTAAGCTTACTCCAGTCTGGGAAGGACCCTACCAAGTTCTGCTGAGCACTGAAACTACAATGTGGACTGCTGAAAAAGGTTCGACTCACTATACTAAGGTAAAAGGACCAGTGAAGGAAACTCAGGATTGGAGGGTGACTCATCAAGATCCTGAGAATCTAAAAATCTCCCTCTGGAAGGAACCCAAGTGACTGATGTGCTCTGCTCTCCGATAAGAACTGGGTTGTATAACTCTCTTTTTGTTATTAGGAATAACTCTAGCCTTCTGGATGTTTTGTTACAGGCTGTGGTAGAAGTAATTCCAAATCAGATAGCCAGGGCTTTGGATGTATTGGCTGACCAAGCCACTCAGACCATGGAAGCAGTAACACAAAACTGGCTTGTGCTAGACTATCTTCTGGCCGAAGAGGGTGGAGTCTGTGGGAAACTAAACTTGTCAAACTGTTGCTTGCAAATTGGTGACAATGGGAATGTGGCCTAGGAGATAACTAAGGAAATCAGAAAACTAGCTCATGTCCCTCTGCAAACATGGACATCACCATTTAACACCTCTTGGTTGTCCTGGTTCCGTGGAGCCTGGTGGAAACAAATGTTAGGGATCCTCCTCTTGGCGCTGGGCAGATTGATCTTCTTTCCAATCTGCCTACCTTGCATGACACAGCTCATCACAAGGATTGTGAAAGATACTGGAAGTAAATTAGGGCAACTCTGTATTTCCAGAGAAGGCCAAGTAAAAATTTTAGTCGAAAGAGCTAGTAAGGCTAACAGCGATAATGAAGAATGTGAATTTATGCTAAAGAGACTTGAGAAAAAAAATGAGCCCAAAGAAAGTATGGAAACTGAATTTATATTAAATAGAAAGGGAGAGGAAATTGTGAGATATATTATAAAATAAAAAATTCAGTTTCCACACGGATGAAGCCATAGGGCCCCTCTTGTCAAATGTTCTGTGACAACCTAAAGGTTTCTGACAGAGGGTGTGTGACAAGCTTGTGGAATAAGTTTCCACATAGATAGAGCCACAGGGCCCCTCTTGTGAAACAAGTTTCCATATAGAGGGCCCCGACCTTGTGACAGCCCAAGGGTTGCTGAGATAAGAAAAAAAGACCTTAAAAAAGAACTTGACCACTCAGCAATATGTGGAAGAGGGGATCAGACACCTTTGTCAGCAACAGTTTAGCAAGTATTTAATAACTAACATGGGCATGTGGGGAATGATGTAACCGGGGAGGATCAGGACCAATCTTAGGACCAATCCTGATCCAGAGGGGAGGGGGGTTACTACTAACCTGATCTAGATGGTAGGGGTGGCACTAATCCCATAAAAGCTCATTTCTGCATCTGTATTGGCGCACTCTTCCTTTCTGAGAAGTTGTGCCCGTTTCTCAAGAACTGAAAGGGGAAACCCTTTAGCCTGTTGGATAAAAGGCTTGAGACACCAGCTTCAGAATTGAGTCTGGGGTCTTCTTTATATCACCGTCTATCACCCATCCCTTCTCCCTTAGCTCCTTCTCCCCTACTTTCTTGTAGGTCGAGATAGATTTCTATACCCTACTGCCTGTATATCTTATTTCCCAGTAGCATGTAAAAACAGATTTTAACATTCATTTTTAAAACTTTGAGTTCCAAATTCTCTCCCTTCTCCCCTCCCCACCCATCCTCATTGAGAAGGCAAGCAATTTGATATAGGTTATACATGTGTAGTTATGCAAAACATTTCCATAATAGTCATGTTGTGAAAGACTACTATATTTCCTTCCATCTTATCCCACCCCCCATTTATTTTATTCTCTCCTTTGACCCTATTCCTTTTCAAAAGTTTTTGCTTATGACTGTCCCTTGCCCCAATCTGCCCTTACTTCTCTTATTCCCCCCCCACCGCCCCACTTATTGCCTTCCTCCAATTGACTGTATATGTTATTCTCTCCTTAAGCCAAATCCAATGAGAGTAAGATTCACACATTCACTCTCATATCCCCCCTCTTTCCCTCCAATGCCTCTTCTATGTGAGATAATTTACCCCAGTCTACCTCTCTCTTTCTCCTTTTCCCAGTACATTCCTCTCTCATGCCTTAATTTTATTTTTTAGATATCATCAATTCATATTCAACTCACCCTGTGCCCTCTGTCATCTATATCTATATATATAACTATATCTATATCTATATGTACCATCCAACTACCCTAATACTGAGAAAGGTCTCATGTGTTACAAATGTTATGTTTCCATGTAGGAATGCAGACAGTTCAACTTAAACAAGTCCTTTATGTCATCTTTTTCCTAATTACCTTTTCATGCTTCTCTTGAGTCTTGTATTTGAAAGTCAAATTTTCTATTCAGCTCTGGTCTTTCCATCAAGAATACTTGAAAATTTTCTAATTCATTGAATATCCATTTCCCCCAAAGGATTACATTCAGTTTTGTTGGGTAGCTGATTCTTGGCTTTAATCTTTGCTCCTTTGACCTTTGGAATATCATATTCCAAGCTCTCTGTTTCCTTAATATAGAAGCTGCTAAATCTTGTGTTGTCCTGATTGTGTTTTCACAATACATGAATCATTTCTTCCTGACTGCTTTCAATATTTTCTCCTTCACCTGGGAACTCTGGAATTTGGTTACAATATTCCTAGGAGTTTTCGGATGTCTTCCAGGAGGTGATTGGTGGATTCTTTCAATTTCTATTTTACCCTTTGGTTCTAGAATATCAGGGCAGTTTCTCTTCATAATTTCTTGAAAGATGCTATCTAGGCTCTTCTTTTTGATTGTGGCTTTTAGGTAGTCCAATATTTTTTAAATTATTTCTCCTGGATCTCTTTAACAGGTCAGTGGTTTTTCCAATGAGATATTTCACATTGTCTTCTATTTTTTCATCCTGTTGGTTCTGTTTTATAGCTTCTTAATTTATTTTAGACTGATTAGCTTCCATTTGCTGCATTCTAATTCTTAAGGAATTATTTTCTTCAGTGAGTTTTTGGACTTCTTTTTTTCCATTTGGCCAATTCTGATTTTTAAGGAATTCTTCTCTGAATTGGATTTTTGCTCTTTTGCCATTTCGGTTAGTCTATTTTTAAGGTGTTATTTTCTTCAGCATTTTGAGGGGTCTCTTTTAGGAAGCTGTTGACTCATTTTTCATGATTTTCTTGTATCACTCTCATTTCTTTTCCAAATTTTTCCTCTATGTCTCTCACATGATATTCAAAATCCTTTTTGAGCTCTTCCATGTCCTGTGATAAATTATTATTTTTCTTGGAGTCTTTTGATGCAGGATCTTTGATTTTGCTGTCTTCTTCTATTGGTATGTTTTGATCTTCTTTGTCACCAAAGTGAAATTCTATAGTTTGAGTTTTTATGCTGTTTGCTCATTTTCCTAGTCAAACACTTGACTTTTTAACTCTTTGTCAACGTACAACTCAGTTTTCAACGTAGAAGGTATACTCCAGGGGTTTTGTGCAGCTATCTTCAGAGATACTTCTAGGGATCTATAAATTTTCAGTTCTTCCAAGGTGGTATGATTCAAGGAGAGGTGTTTACTCTTCTCCTGGTCTGTGCTCTGATCTGTGAGTGACCACAAGCACTCTTTTCTGCCTTGGAACTGTGAAGAGGATTTTCTCTACCCTGCTGCCACAAGCTCTGCCACACCAGTGGCCTCCCTCACCCCAGGACTTGCAAGCAGGACTGAGACTCAGATCCAAGCAGGGCAAAGCAAGGGAATCCTGCCTCAACACCAGCAACAGGATCCCTGCAGTCCCCCTCTAATCAGCTGCTTCATCCCCTCACTGTCTGTGGACCAAGAGCAGCTGCCACTGCTGCTGCTGTTGCTGCTGCTGCTGCTGTTGCCACCACCATAGCTACAGACACCTCCACCTCCTCCCCGGGACTTCAGGCCTTACCTCAAACTTCCCTCACTCAGATCCAGCAGTTTTCCCACTGACGTTCCCCATTTTCTTTGGTGTTTGTGGGTTGGGAAGTCTGGTAACTGCCACAGTTCAGTGATTCAGGGCTCTGAGGACTGCTCTGTCTGGTCTACTCTGGCCTGGTCTGTCCTGGTGAGGGCCACATTGGGCTGTGCTCTGCTCCCAGTGCAGTGTGATAGACCCTTCCCAGGGACCATCCAGGCCGTCTTGGCCTGGAGACTTGTTTCCCCCTGTTATTTCCTGGGTTTTGTCACTCTAGAATTTGTTTAGAGTCATTTTTCTACCGGTATTTGGGGGGGGGGGGATTTGGGAGAGAGCTTAAGCAAGTCCCTCTTTTCAAGCCACCATCTTGGCTCTGCCCCCTGCTTTTCATTTTGTATATCATAATAATATTCCATTACATTCATAAACTACAACTTCTTCAGCTATTCTCCAGTTGATGGGCATCCCCTTGATTTCCAGTTCTTGTCCACCACAAAAAGAACTGCTATAAACATTTTTGTACATTTGGGACCTTTCCTCATTTTTATGATCTCTTTGGGTTACAGCCCTTGAAACACTATTGCTGGGTCAAAGGGTATGTACATTTTTATAGCACTTTGGGCATGGTTCCAAATTGCTCTCCAGAATGGTTGATCAGCTCACAGCTCCACCAGCAATGATTTAGTGTTCCAATTTTCCCACATGTTCTCTAGCATTTATTTCTTTCTTGTTTTGTCATATTAGCCAACTGGTAGGTGTGATATGGTACCTCACAGTCGTTTTGATTTCTATCTCTCTAATCAATAGTAATTTAGAGTATGTTTTCATATGACTATAGAGAGCTTAAATTTCTTCCTCTGAAAACTGCCTGTTCATATCCTTTGACCATTTATCAATTTAGGAATGACTTGTATTCTTGTAAATTTGACTCAGTTCTCTACACAGTATAGAAATGAGGCCTTTATCAGAGACACTAGTTGTAAAAATTCTTTCCCAGTTTTTGCTTCCCTCCTAATCTTGGTTGCAGGAGCTTTGTTTGTGAAAAAACTTTTCAATTTAATGTAATCAAAATCATTCATTTTGCATTTCATAATGTTCTCTTTCTCTTGTTTGCTCATAATGAAACTTTTAATAAATGTAAATTACTTCTATCCTTTTATGGTGGATTGACATGCCCTTTCCTCTATTAGAGTGATACATATTTCAGAGAGAGCTAGATGTTGGGTAAAAAGTACTTCTAGTGGTATTATTTATAGTGCTAATTAGTAAACAGCCTATTGTTTCCTCTTATCAAGATATCCTCGATTTATTAGCAATTTCCATATACTATTGATCCATTCTTTCACAGCTTCTTATATCCTTAAGGTATCATGTTTTGTTTTGTTTTATTTTTCCTATGGGGATGCTAACAGCTATCCTTATGGTTTTATTCTTCTATAGACAATTTCTTTATACCTTAGATCTTTCTGTTTTTTTTTTTTTTCCTGTAGAGACCAGGTGAAGTTATCAAGGTTGCCCTTCTCTATAAGTAACCCCTTGGTTCTATGACCCTTAGAAAGTATCCAGTAGTAATTATGTATTTACCTTTGGGTCTATAAATAAATGGATGCCAGAAAGGCGGGACCTTCCAGGGCCTGAATAACGTGTCTTCCATTATACAAACAATACTGTCGTTGATATTGCGCAGGTTTGGTAGAGTAACTCAACTACAGCATAAATGTCTACAGTCAAAAGGAGAGGCAAGAGGCAGTATGTCTAAGAGAGAAATAAAGTAGGTCAGTACTTAGGCTTTAGAGAGGTCTAGTGCAGATATAAGCTGAGGTCAGAATAGAATTCAGTGCAACCAGATGTCCAAATTGGTAAGAGCTTGGGCAAAGAATCCATAAAAAATAAAAAAATATATGCTTAGCACAGTGAGTATATCAGCATCTTATGGACCCTTGCCTGAAATACTCACTATCCTTTACTTGGGTCTGTGAAGAAGCTTCAGCCAGGGAAAGTTGAAGCCTCTGATAGCATCACCTACTTTGGAAAAAAAATAGCTGCGACTGAACAGAAGCATGGTGACTGATATTACTTCACCTGCTGAGGCTTTTAAAGTCACGCAGTGATGTAAAGGAATTTTTTATGGAAAAAGAGAGCTGTTGTTTTCTTAAAATTTATTTTTCAAGGAATGTTCCTTAACACAAAGAGAGAGAACCATAGATAGAAAGAGACAGAAGCAGGGTTAGTTCCAAAGTGTGATTGTGATATCTATTTGTATCTATATAGAGATACAGATAGAGATAGAGATAGAGATAGGTAGATATAGATATATACACATGTATACATATGCATGTATGTATGTATGTATGTATGTGTGTGTATTTGTAACAACAACGTTGCTAGCAACTGCTGTGGAAGTGAAAGACCAACAATAAGAACATACAGAAGGGATGCTAGCATAGGTCCTTTCTGCTTTCCTAAGGAAGGCAAATTTAAGGGGTTAACAATCTTGCTTTAATTAAACATATATGTGTATATATATCCCATTCACTAAGTTCAGGGGGAAAAGGCAGCACCCTAAAATTCAGAGAGAATACAAACAGAAATTATAAGGAGTAATTATATAAACAGAGCAAATAAGACAAACCAGCAGACAGGCTTCTAGCTGTCTGTCTAAGAGAAGCACCAACATCTGGGTTTTCAAAGGTGGGGGGTGGGGCGGGGGTGCTTCAACAGCTACCCGGAGTCTCATTACCAACACTCTTTCAATGAGTTTGGCCCCAAAGGCAAAATGCTACCCTCTGAGTTTATATAAACTTCTTCAGGTATAAGGCCAATCTGTAAGTGAAACATCTTTCAGGCCCATTGAATAGACTTCAGGTGGGGCCAACAAAAGGAGGACTGATTAGAGGCAGCCCTACATCCTTTCATTAACTAGTTGCAAGGCCCCAGGCACCACACCTTTTTGCTAAGTAGACTCTGAGCCCTCGGGGCCCTGAACAGGATATAAGAGCTCTGAGGCTGGTGTTTTGCCTTTGGGGGCACACTCATTGGAAGAGTGTTGGTGATTTGGCCAGAGGAGCCTCTGGGTAGCTGTTGGAGCCCACACTCCCCTACTCCTCTGCCGCAGCTTTGAAAACCCATATCTTGATGCCTCTCTCTCTGGTAACTATGTAATTCCCTGGTCAGACAGATAGAAACCTGTCTGTTGATTTCTGTATGTCTTTGCTCTGTTTATATAATGTATGCTTGTAATTTCTGTTCATATTTGCCCTGAAGTTCAGAGTGCTTTTTCCCCTGAACTAAGTAAATGATATATGTATGTTTAATTAAAATGAGATTGTTAACCCCTTAAAGTTTCTTTCCTTAGAAAAGTAGATCAAAGAATCTGTGCTAGCAGCCCTCCTCTGTGCTGTTGTTGTTGGTCTTATACCCCCACAGCAGCTGCTAGAAACATTGTTGTTACATCAGGGCCAAAGGACATCATAGCCATGTGATTCAAACTCGTGTGACTTAGGCCTTCTTGTGACTTAAACCTTGCTCAGGGTCAGAGGGCATCGCAATCATGAGAATCAAACCTTCCCTTGACATAAGCAGATCGTCAAAAACTACCAATTCAATCCAAGTTTCTTTAGTGCTGAGAAGCATTCCAAAACGAAGACAACAAAGAGTCCACTTTGCTTGCCATTACATTTGAGAGGCAAAACTCATCAAAGATACTTGATTGCCTCAGCGTTCCAAAAGAGAAAACAGTAAAAAAAAGTCCCACCCTAATTACCATAACAATATTAATTTGATAGGGTATTTTATAATATGTGTTTAGATATGGGTTATATAAAGAAATGCAAAATGGTATGGATAGAAGACAGGCTTTAGAGTTAGGAAACTCTGGGTTCAGGTCTTGCCTTTGAAATATAATGGTTATGTAACTCTGAGCTAGTCCCTTATCAGTGCCAATCTGCCTAGATGAGAGATTTTCCTCATTAGGAGCTCCCTACACTGATAAAATCACAGGTTTAGTAATATGTGTAATATGTTGGTTTTATGTACATATATAATTATATATACACATATATGTGTACATATGTCTGTTATACGTACATGATACATATGTGTTTGCATTAAATGTTTCTTTAATAACTTTGTAAGTTGTTTATTTGTTGTTACCAGGCCTTCATCCCCTTGAAATACTTTCTTTAAAATATTTAAAAGGGAAATTTGAACATAAAACTATGTACAAACTATGTAAGCCTACAATTGAGTTAGCACACTTTTGTCAAATGTGCCTTACTATAGCCTAGATACTTTTAAGAGTCTAAATATATTGCCACTTACAAGTACAGGAAAAAAATGAAAGGGCTTTATGAAGAAACAGCAAGCATACCATTGTCAGCCAACTCATGCTGTGGAAAATCTCTCTGGTACAAGAATCAAAAGCAGAAATAAGTGATGAGAGCACCATTACTGAATTTGTTGGGATGGCAAACTGAGCTGCATACTTAGGACTTCATAATTGTAAAAAACTTCTAAAGGTGGAAAATATAGAATGTCATCAGGTATTTGGACAGAAACTGGGTCTAGGATTATATCACTCACTTAAGACACTGGCAAGGCCTTTGTACAAAGCCCGTTGCTTCATGCCTGCTTTAGATTCCTCTGTCATTGCAGTGCATTTAAAAAAAAATCTTTGGAAAAACTCACAATCAAGAAAAGAAAAATTAAATTAGGGAAGATTATTTTCATCTAAATAAAACTTAAGTTTTCAGAATTTCATGAATATAAAGCAAATAAGACTTATATTTCTGAAACAGCATCAAACTTAGCCTTAGACACTTGCTAACAAGGTGACCTTGGGCAAGTCCCTCGACTACTCTGTGGTTCGGTTATCTCATAAATAAAATAAGAGCAAATATTGCAATAAGCAAATATTGGTCAACCACGAAAGACTACTCTGTCTCCGGCTCAGTTGGATCCCTTTTATACTCAGGGGGATTCCCTGACTTCAGAAGATCACCTTGATGATACTTGGGTAACTGTATTTGGGTTTCCTCAAGCATCTGCTTCCTATATACTTCTTCAGTTTGCACAATATGGAAATATATTAAAACATGTGATGTCTAACACAGGGAATTGGATGCATATTCGTTATCAGTCCAAACTTCAGGCCCGGAAAGCCTTAAGCAAAGATGGAAGGATTTTTGGAGAGTCCATCATGATTGGAGTAAAGCCTTGTATAGATAAAAGTGTTATGGAAACCTTTGCACTTGTTATCCTCTAAGGTTCATTCTGGCTATAAGCCTGTGATCCTCTGATATTAGCCAAAGATATAGCCTAACAAGAAGCAGAAATCAGGAAGTGGCATCTTATAAAATGAGACTGATTACAAATGTAACCCAGGGTAGTCTGGGAATACCTAAATCATCTAACATGGGAACACTCTAAGGAGAATTTAATGCAAGTCCAGATTCCCTAACACGAAAGCTCTACAACTCCCAGTTGGTTGATTGGTTGTTGTCCTTCATTATTGAAGAGGACCAAAATGACATTACTACGCTAGAGTCAAGTTTCCATGTGCCCTTCTGTGGCTGATCCGACCAGTATGGGTTCGGAATGTTCTACCACAGGTCGGGCACAAATAGTCCATGTGAACATTTGTGGTAGATATTCCAAATTTGTGCATACTGCATTTCCTTTGAGTTATCTCAATTCTGCTTTCTTCATAGAGCATAGCACCTATTCTGATGTGGGCACACTGTGCTGAAGGGTCTTGTGCCAGTGTCTGCCATGTCACACAATCAGTTCCAAAGTTCTTAAGAGAGACATTGAGAATGTCCCTGTATCACTTCTTCTGAACACCATGTGTACACTTACCCTGCACGAGTTCTCCATAAAATAGTTTTTTTTGGAGAGCATACATTTTACATTTGAACACCGTGGCCAGCCCATTGGAGTTGCACTCTTAGAAGAAGAGTTTCAATGCTTGGCCGTTTAGTTCAAGTAAAGACCTCAGTGTCTGGTACTTTATCCTGCCAGATGATCTTCAGAATCTTCCTAAGACAATTCAAATGGAAGTACTAATAGTTGGCTGAGGGTAGCCTCCTTTGATTGTCTGCAGAGCTAGAAAAGATTGCTTCTTGGGGTGGAGCAAAGACGGCAGAGTAGAAGCAATAACCTAACTGAGCTATTCCCCCAAACCCTTTGAAATACCTGTAAAAAATGACTAAACAAATTTTAGAGCAACAGAAGCAACAAAATGACAGAGCGAAGCAAATTTCTCAGCCCAAGACAATCTGAAAGGCTGACAGAAAGTGTTTATCACCGCATGCTTAGAGCAGAGTGGAGTCCAGCCTGGGCCATGCCAGCAAAGACAGGATTGGAGCAGATCTCAGTGTGCTGAATCATTGGCAGCTACAGAAGTTTCCAGGCTTCTCAACCCCAAAACACCAAAGAGAGCTCCTCTCTCACCTGGGTGAGAGAGGACTCCAGGCTGGTTACAGCCCCAGCCCCAGCTCCAGAGTGGCAGCAGTCACAACTGTTTCTGGAGCTCTTGGCCTACAGATGGAGGGAGAACCAAGTGGCTGATCTGGGTCACAGTCCTGGGTGGTGGCCTGGGGTGAGGAGGAGCGCTGACTTGGCAGAGCTGGTAGCAGCTATGGAGAAGAAACACTCCTCACAGTTCCCTGGCAGAAAAAAGTGCTTGTGGTTGCTCATGGACCAGAGCCCAGGCCAGGAGAGGAGTAAACAGCTCTCTTTTTATCTTACCACTTTGGAGGAACTGAGAATTTACAGGTCCCTAGAGATATCTCTAAAAACAGCTGTACAAAACCCCTTAAACTTGGGGCAGTACATTCTCCACTTAACAAAGAGCTCAAAAGTCAAATAATTGGCTGGGAAAATGAGCAAACAGGGGAAAAGAATAAGACTATAGAAGGCTACTTTCTTGGTGAAAAGATGTTTTCTTACACACTTAGTGAAAAAGAAGATCAAGGCATGCAGCCAGAGGAAGACAACAAAGTCAAAACTCCTATATCCAAAGCCTCCAAGAATAATATGAAATGATCTCAGGCCATGGAAAAACTCAAAAAGTATTTTGAACATCAAGCAAGAGAAATAGATGAAAAATTGGGAAAAGAAATGAGAGTGATGCAAGAACATCAATGAAAAATGAGTCAACAGCTTGCTAAAGGAGACCCAAAAAATGCTGAAAAAATAACACCTTTAAAAATAGACTAACTGAAATGCCAAAAGAGGTCCAAAAAGCCAATGAGGAGAAGAATGCTTTGAAAAGCAGAATTGGCCAAATGGAAAAAGAGGTCCAAAAGCTCACTGAAGAAAATAATTCCTTAAAAATTAGAATGGAGCAAATGGAAGCTAATGACTTTTTTTTTTTTTGAGAACTAGAAATACTTTTATTTGGGACAAATCTGTTGTTGTTCACCCATTTTTATTCTTTTTTTTCTTTTTCTTTTTAGTTTACAACAGACGGTTCTACATAATTTTGAGTTCCTGATTTTCTCCCCTCCCTCCCCCCTCCCTCCCCAAGACGGCATGGAATCTCATATAACTACCACGTATAACTTCGTATCGAATTAATTTATACACTAGTCAAGTTGTGGAGAAAAATTATGACCAATAGAATGAATTGTGAGGAAGAAGAAACAGAACCAAAAAAAAAACCAAAAAACCAAAAACAAAAACAAAAGAGAAGAGAAAAAGGAGAGCATGAAGTGTACCTCAATCTGCATTCAAACTTCATAGTTCTTTCTCTGGATGTAGGTAGCATTCTCCATCGTGAGTCCTTTGGAGTTGTCCCTGCACCTTGTGTTGCTGAGAAGAGCGAAGTCTGTCAGGGTTGGTCCTCACAGAATCCATATATCTGTGGTTGTGTACAATGTTCTCCTGGCTCTGCTCCGCTCATTCAGCATTATGTCGTGTAGGTTTTTCCAGGTTGTTACGAAGTCCGTATCATCCCCATTTCTTATGGCACAATAGTATTCCATTGCCTTCATATGCCATGGCTTGTTCAGCTATTTCCCAATTGATGGGCATCCCTTTGATTTCCAATTCTTGGCTACCACAAAGAGAGCTGCTATAAATATTTTTGTACATATGGGTCCCTTTCCTGCTTGTGTAATTTCTTTGGGATACAACCCTAGAAGTGGTATTGCTGGGTCAAAGGGTATGAACATTCCTGTGGCCCTTTGGGCGTAGTTCCAAATTACTCTCCAAAATGGCTGGGTCATCTCACAACTCCACCAGCAATGTAACAGTGTTCCAATTTTCCCACATCCTCTCCAGCATTTATCATTTTTCTGTTTTGTTATTTTAGCCAATCTGACAGGAGAGATGTGGTATCTAAGAATTGTTTTGATTTGCATTTCTCTAATCAGTTGTGATTTAGAGCATTTTTTCATATGCCTATAGATAGCTTTAATTTCTTCCTCTGAAAACTGCCTGTTCATATCCTTTGACCATTTCTCAATTGGGGAATGGCTTGTATTCCTATATATTTGGCTCAGTTCCCTGTATATTTTAGAAATGAGGCCTTTATCAGAGATACTAGTTCTAAAGATTTTCTCTCAATTTTCTGCTTCCCTCCTAATTTTTGTTGCACTGGCTTTTTTGTATAAAAACCTTTCAATTTAACATAATCAAAATTATCCATTTTGCATTTTGTAATGCTCTCTATCGCTTGTTGGGTCATGAATTCTTTTCTTTTCCATCAATCTGATAAGTAAACTATTCCTTGCTCTCCCAAATTACTTATAGTATCAGCCTTTACTCCTAAATCATGAACCCATTTTGGCTTTATTTTGGTATATGGTGTAAGATATTGGTCTATGCCCAGTTTTTTCCCTACCATTTTCCAATTTTCCCAACAGTTTTTGTGAAATAGTGAATTATTAGCCCAGAAGCTGGCCTCTTTGGGTTTATCAAAGAGTAGATTGCTGTATTTGTTGACTTCTCCATCTTGTATTCCTATCCTATTCCAGGGATCCACACCTCTGTTTCTTAGCCAGTACCAGGTAGTTTTGATGACTGCTGCTCTGTAGTACAGTTTAATATCTGGTATGGCTAGGCCACCTTCTCTAGCATTTCTTTTCATTAATACCCTAGATATTCTAGACCTAGATTCATTCCAGATGAATTTTGTTATAATTTTGTCCAGTTCAGTAAAATAATTTTTTGGTAGTTCAATTGGTATGGCACTGAATAGATAGATCAATTTAGGTAAAATTGTCATTTTTATTATATTAGCTCGGCCTAACCATGAGCAACTGATATTTTTCCATTTATTTAGATCTGACTTTATTTGCGTGAAAAGTGTTTCATAGTTATGTTCATATAGGCCCTGGGTTTCTCTTGGTAAATAGACGCCCAAATATTTTATAGTGTCTACAGTAACTTTGAATGGAGTTTCTCTTTCTATCTCTTGCTGTTGGGCTTTGTCAGTAATGTATAGGAATGCTGAGGATTTATGTGGGTTTATTTTATATCCTGCAACTTTGCTAAAGTTGTATATTATTTCAAGTAGTTTTTTACTTGATTCTCTAGGATTCTCTAAATAAATCATCATATCATCTGCAAAAAGTGATAATTTAGTTTCTTCTTTTCCTATTCTAATTCCTTCAATTTCTTTTTCTTCTCTTATTGCTACAGCTAACATTTCTAGTACCAAATTGAATAGTAGGGGTGATAGTGGACATCCTTGTTTCACCCCTGATCTTATTTGGAATGCATCTAGCTTATCCGCATTACAAATAATGCTTGTTGATGGTTTTAGGTAGATGCCATTTATAATTTTAAGGAAAGTTCCATTTATTGCTATGCTTCGTAGTGTTTTTAATAGGAATGGGTGTTGTATTTTGTCAAAGGCTTTTACTGAATCTATTGAGATGATCATATGGTTTCTGCTATTTTTGTTGTTGATATGGTCAATTATGCTGATAGATTTCCTAATATTGAACCAGCCTTGCATTCCTGGAATAAATCCTACTTTTGTCATAGTGTATTATTCTTGTGATGAGTTGCTGCAATCTTTTTGCTAATATTTTATTTAAAAGTTTTGCATCAATATTCATTAGAGAAATTGGTCTATAATTTTCTTTCTCTGTTTTGACTCTACCTGGTTTGGGTATTAGTACCATATTTGTGTCATAAAAAGAATTTGGTAGGACTCCTTCTTCACCTATTTTCCCAAATAGTCTACAAAGTATAGGAATTAGTTGTTCTTTAAATGTTTGATAGAATTCACGTGTAAATCCATCTGACCCTGGAGATTTTCTCCTAGGGAGTTCATTGATGGCATGCTCAATTTCTTTTTCTGAGATGGGGTTATTCAGAAATTTTACTTCCTTTTTGTTAACCTGGAAAGTTTATATTTTGTAGATATTCATCTATATCTCTAAGGTTGTCAAATTTATGGGCATACAATTGGGCAAAATAATTCCTAATTATTGTTTTGATTTCCTCTTCATTAGAGGTGAACTCACCCTTTTCATTTTTGATACTGGTAATTTGATTTTCTTCTTTCTTTTTTTTAATCAAATTGACCAAAGGTTTATTAATTTTATTGTTTTTTTCATAAAACCAGCTCTTTGTTTTGTTTATTAATTCAATGGTTTTCTTGGTTTCAGTTTTATTAATCTCTCCTTTGATTTTCAGTATCTAATTTGGTATTTAATTGAGGCTTTTCAATTTGCTCTTTTTCTAGCTTTTTCAGCTGTGTGCCCAGATCATTGATCTCCTTTTTCCCTATTTTGTTCATGTAAGCATTTAGGGACATGAAACTTCCCCTAAGAACTGCTTTTGCTGCATCCCATAAGTTTTGGTATGTTGTTTCATTATTGTCATTCTCTTGAATGAAGTTATTAATTGTTTGTCTGATTTGTTCTTTGGCCCACTCAGTCTTTAGAATTAGATTATTTAGTTTCCAATTAATTTTTAGCTTATTTTTCCATGGTTCTTTGTTACAAATAATTCTTATTGCATCATGATCTGAAAAGTGTGCTTTGACTACTTCTGCCTTTCTGTACTGGATTGTGAAGTTTTTATGCCCTAGTACATGGTCAATTTTTGAGTATGTGCCATGTACCGCTGAGAAGAAAGTATATTCCTCTTTATCCCCATTCAGTTTTCTCCAGAGGTCTATCATACCTGCCTTTTCTAAAAATCTGTTTACCTCCTTAACTTCTTTCTTATTTATTCTGAGGTTAGATTTATCTAGTTCAGAAAGGGGGAGGTTGAGGTCTCCCAATCTTATAGTTTTGCTGTCTATTTCTTCCTGTAACTCCCTTAACCTCTCCTCTAAGAATTTGTATGCCTTACCACTTGGTGCATATATGTTAAACAATGATATTGCTTCATTGTTTAGGGTGCCTTTTAGCAGGATATAATGTCCCTCCTTATCTCTTTTAATTAAATCTATCTTTACTTTTGCTTTGTCTGAGATTAGGATTGCTACACCTGCTTTTTTTACTTTAGCTGAGGCACAATATATTTTACTCCAGCCTTTCACCTTTACCCTGTGTGTATCCCCCTGTTTCAAATGTGTTTCTTGTAAACAGCATATTGTAGGATTATGGTTTTTAATCCATTCTGCTATCCGCTTCTGTTTTATGAGAGTGTTCATCCCATTCACGTTCAGAGTTATGATTTCTATCTGTATCTTTTCCTCCATCCTATTTCCCCCCTTTATAATTTTATTTCTCCCTTTTCCCTTCTCCTCCTCAACAAAGTTTTGCTTTTGACCACCGCCTTCCTCAGTTTATCCTCCCTCTTTATTCCCCTCCCTTATCTTACCATTACCCACTTGCTACTTCTCCCCTCCCTTCTGACCACCCCCCTCCCTTTTTCCCCCCTTCCTCTCCTACTTCCCCTAGGACAAGTTAGATTTCTATACTTATTGGGGTATGTTATTCCCTTCTTGAACCAGATCAGATGACAGTAAATCTCAAACACTGCTCTTCTCCCTCCCTTCTTTTCCTCTACTATAATATGTTTTTGTGCCACTTCATTTGGGGTAATTTACCCCTTTCTACTACCTCCTTACCTCTTCTCTCATAGCCCTCCCTTTACATCTCTTACTTATGGTTTTTATCTTTACATCAGTTAATTTATACAGGCATTCACAATCTATGTGTATCCATTTCAATTGTCATAATAGCTGTACCATTCTCAAGACTGACATATATATGTATATATATAAAACATACATAAGATGATATAATCCCACATAAAGATACAAGCAACCTGTCTTTATTGGTTAATAAGTTTTGTGGGGGTTTTCCCCTTGGTTACCTTTTTATGTCTCTCTTGAGTTTTATATTTGGAGATCAAATTTTCCATTGAGTTCTGGCCTTTTCATCAGGAAGGTCTGGAATTCCCTTATTTCATTGAATGTCCATCACCTTGCCTGAAAAATTATGCTTAGTTTTGCTGGGTAGTTGATCTTTGGTTGTAGTCCCAGCTCCTTTGCCCTTCGGAATATCATATTCCAATTTCTCTTGTCTTTTAATGTGGAAGCTAAGAGATCCTGTGTGATCATGACTGTAGTTCCACGATATGTGAATTTCTTCTTTTTGGCTGCTTGTAGTATTTTCTCCTTGAGTTTATAGTTCTGAAATTTGGCTATAATATTTCTTGGTGTTTTCAGTTTGGGATCTCTTTCAGGGGGTGATCTGTGAGTTCTTTCAATGACTATTTTGCCCTCTGTTTCTAGGACCTCTGGGCAGTTGTGTTTGATAATTTCTTCGAAGATACTGTCAAGGCTCCTTTTTTCACCGTGGATATCCGGCAGACCAATAACTCTTAAATTGTCTCTCCTGGATCTATTTTCCAGGTCAGTTGTTTTCTCAATCATATATTGCACATTTTTTTCTATTATTTCATTCTTAACGTTTTGCTTTACTACTTCTTGGTGCCTCATAGATTCATTAGCTTCCACTTGCTCATCTCTAATTTTTAATGAGTTAGTGTTTTCATTTTCCTTTTGAGCCTCCTTTTCCAATTGGTTGATTTTACCTCTCAGCGTGTCATTTTCTCTATTTAGATTTAATCACTAATCTCATTCTTTAGGGACTTTTCCATTTTTTCCATGTTTTCTTTTACCTCCCTAATTTGTTTTTTAAAATCCTCCTTTAGCTCTTCCAGCAATGCTTTTTGGGCTGGAGACCAGTTCACATTATCTTTTGAGGTATCAGATGGATGTATAGTGTCACTGCTGCCCTCTTCCAAATTGGTATTTTGATCATTCCTGTCTCCATAAAAAGAATCTATTGTCCTCAGTTTTTTTGTGTTTTTCTTCATGTTGGTTTGCCTTTTCCTGGTTTTACAACAAATTTCTGTCTTTGGGACTCAGGGTTCTCTGTCCCAGCTTTCTTATTCTGGGGATTGTGAGTCTAGAATTATAGCCTTCAGTTTACTGAGGTGTGGGGGAGGGGTCTGGCTCCCTGACTTCTCACTCCCTATGGGTGCTCTCCAGCACTGTTGCTCTTCATCAATTGACTCAGCTGTTTGTTGTTTGAGCTGATGTCTGGCACTTCCCCTGGGGGAGCAAGATTATGTCTGGGCTCCTGGTGTTGACCCCTGCCGACTCTGCCCCTCTGGGACTAATGAACTTCTACTGTTTGACCACTGAAGCCCCACTTCTTTCTCCTCCGTTCCAGTGTTCTTTTTTTTATTTCCTGAGGAATTCTCTGGGTGAGGGGGGGAGGGATTAGAGCCGTTTACCTGGACATTATGTCTCCCGGAAGTTCGAAAAGCCATGTTTCATCCCTTTGGGCTGCAAGCCTCAGGAGTAGGTGTTTTCACTGCTGGTGGCGTTGTGCTGCCTCTCCTCGCTTCCACAGACTTCTGTCCTGTGTAGCGTGGCCCGGGGATCTCCACCAGTTTCGGGCACCAAGCTTTATCCCTGCCTGTCTCCCACGTGGATTTCCCACTGGCTGCTTCCGCTTTGCTCTGGAGCAGCTCCCCACGCCGAGCCCTCTCTGAGACTAGAGATTCGTGCCTTTGGCCTTTCAGACTCTCTCAGCTTGAAAATTTGCCCCGCTCAGACTGCTCACGGTTTCTGACTCTCTCGAATCTGCTCAAATTCACTTTTTTATAGGAATCTGACAGACCTTGTGAGAGAGCTCTGGTAAGGCTGGAAAGCCTGCTAATGACTTTTTTTGAGAAATCAGGAAATTATAAAACAGAACCAAAGGAATGAAAAAAATAGAAGACAATGTGAAATGTGTCGTTGGAAAAACCACTGAGCTGGAAAATAGATACAGGAGAGATAATTTAAAAATAATTGGAGTACCTGAAAGCCATGATCAATAAAAGAGCCTATATTACCTTTCAAGAAATTATAAAAAAAATTGTCCTGATAGTCTAGAAACAGAGAGTAAAATAGAAATAGAAAGACTCCACTGATGACCTGAAAGAGATCTCAAAAGGAAAACTTCTAGGAATGTTGTAGCCAAATTCCAGAGTTCCCAGGTCAAGGAGAAAATACTATAAATGGCCAGAAAGAAATGATTCAGGTATTGTGGAAACACAATCAGGATAGCAGCTTCTATACTAAGGGATAGGAGAGCTTGGAATATGATATTCCAGAGATCAAAGGAGATAGGATTAAAACCAAGAATCACCTATCCAGAAAAACTGAGTGTAATCCATGAAGGGGAAAAAATGGAACTTCAATGAAATAGAGGACTTCCAAACATTCTTGTTGAAAAGACCAGAGCAGAATAGAAAATTTGATTTTTAAATACAAGACTCAAGAGAAAAATGAAAAGGTAAACAGGAAAGAGAAGTCATAAGGGACTTATTAAAGTTGAACTATTTATATTCCTACCTGGAAAGATGATATTTGTAACTCATGAGACTTTTCTCAGTATTAGGGTAGTTAGAGGGAATATATATATATGCACATATATATACACACACACACACACACACACACACACACACACACACACATATATATATACACATACACACATATGTATGTATGTTTATGTATGCATATGTGTATGTATGTGTATATGTGTGCCTGTGTTTGTATGTATATATGTATATGCGTGTACACATGTGTATGTGTGCATGTATTGTATGTGTATGTAGACGGGGGACACAGAGTGAGTTCAATATGAAGGGATGATACCTAAAATATAAAATTAAGTGCTGAGAGAAATGTACTGCGAGAAAGAGAAAGGGAGAGGTAGAATGTAATGAATCATCTCACATAAAAGAGGCAAGAAAGAGCTTTTACAACAGAGGGGAAGAAGGGGAGGTGAGAGGGAATAAGTGAGCATTACTCTCATCAAATTTGGCTTAAAGAGGCAATAACATAAACCTTCAATTGGATATGGAAATCTATGTTAACCTACAGGAAAGAAGGGGGGAAGTGGATAAGAGAGGGGAGATAATAGAAGGGTTGGCAGATTGGGGGAAGGGGTGATCAGAAACAAATACTTTTGTGGAGGGACAGGTCAAAGGAGAGAATAGAATAAATGAAGGGTGGGACAGTATAGAGGGTAATATAGTTACTGTGTTACAATATGACTGTTATGGAAGTGTTTTGCATAACTATACGTGTCTAATCTATATCAAATGTCTTGCTTTCTCAATGAAGGTGGTGGGAAGGGAGGAAGAGAGACAACGTGGAATTCAAGGCTTTAAAAATGAATGTTAAAAATTGTTTTTACATACAACCATACAGTCATCTCCACTAGAACAGGGGTTGGAGTCATGTTGTCCTTGAAGCCAGGATTCCAAGTAGGATACAGATAGCAAGCCAGGCAGGGAAAACTTGCCCAGGGAAACCTTGCTCAGAGAAAGCAGGGCATCTCAGACTTGAGCCCCAGTGGGGTTTTACACTTAGAACTGGAACTAAGTGTTCTTTAGAATTTGATCAAGAATGTGAAACTAATCTTCTCCCTGCCCCTGAGAATAACGTGGTACAAGGTGTGTGGCTGAGTGGTTGGGAAAGCAGGTAATTATGCTTCCCACATGTTGGAGGATTAAGTTTGTATCGTTGTGATTATATATTTTCAAGTAAATATTTCATGGTAAAAGCAAATCTAACTACTAGTCACTAACTAGCACTGGGTTATGGGAGCCTCACTTGGGGGAATACCATTGGTGGTAGCTAGAGCCTTTTGCTTAGAGCTTAGATAGCTCTCAATCTCTCTTAAGGGGCAAACAAGACTAGGGGAGAGAATTTTTTTCAAACTCAGTTTTTTCATCTGTAATATGAAGATAATAATGTTGTGAGGATCAAATAAGACATATATGTAAAGACACTTTGAAAACCTTAAAGCACTATATTAATGGTAGCTGATATTATTGTTGTGGTTATTATTAATAATATTCTACTGTCAAGTATTTGCCTAATTCTTATAAATTAGAAAAAAAAAAGAAACCAAAGCTTAAGAAACAGTTAAGAGATAATATTTGCCAGTATTGGTAGAGTTAATTTCCTCAACTGGGAGTACCCTATACCAATAAAATCAAAGGGCCAGTCACTTTGCCCTTTCTAAATTAGCAATACATTTAAAACTTACCAAACATGATAACTTAGTGAGCAAAACAAGCTACATATGTAGATGGCGGCTGGTAAGCAGGGAATAGCGTGAGCTCCATACCGAGTCCCTCCAAAAACCTATAAAAAATGGCTCTGAACCAATTCTAGAGCGGCAGAACCCATAAAACAGCAGACAGAAGCAGGGCTCCAGCCCAAGACAACCTGGATGGTCTCTGGGTGAGGTCTATCCCACACGGAGCTGGGAGCTGGGAGCTGGGAACAGAGTGGAGCAGAGCCCAGCCTGAGCAGTGTGGACCAACAAGACCAGCAACCGGGCAGAGCATGCCCTAGCGCCCTGAATCAGTGAGCTGCGGCAGTTACAAAACTTCTCAACCCACAAACACCAAAGACTGCTGAGAAGGTTAGTGGGAAAAGCTGCGGGAGTAGAAGGAGATCGCGGTTCGGCTTCCAGCCCTGGGGGCAGCGGAGGTGGGGCAGCTTCGGCTGTTGCTGCTTCCGGCTCCAGGCCTACCTGGTGGGAGGAATTAAGTGGTGGATCAGAGCAGGGGTGCACAGCTTGCTGAAGATCTAAGCCCAGTTGGGGTTGGGGGTTCTTGGGGAAGGAGCAGTGCTGGGGTGGCAGAGCTGGCACCTCCCCTGCAAACATGGAACATAGAACTCTGTAGTCTACAAGCAGTCATACCCCACTGAAAAACTCAAAGGTCAAGTTAGTTGGCTGGGAATATGGCCAGGCAGCGAAAACGCACAAAGATTCAGTCTCAGACTTTGCATTCTTTCTTTGCTGACAAAGAAGACCAAAACATACAGACAGAAGAAATTAATAAAGTCAAAGAGCCTACAACAGAAACCTCCAAGAAAAACATGAACTGGTCCCAGGCCATAGAAGAGCTCAAAAACGATTTGGAAAAGCAAGTTAGAGAAGTAGAGGAAAAATTGGGAAGAGAAATGAGGAGGATGCGAGAAAACCATGAAAAACAAGTCAATGACTTGCTAAAGGAGACCCAAAAAAATACTGAAAAATACACTGAAGAAAACAACACCTTAAAAAACAGACTAACTCAAATGGCAAAAGAGCTTCAAAAAGCCAATTAGGAGAAAATGCCTTGAAAGGCAGAATTAGCCAAATGGAAAAGGAGGTCCAAAAGACCACTGAAGAAAATACTACTTTAAAAATTAGATTGGAGCAAGTGGAAGCTAGTGACTTGATGAGAAATCAAGATATTATAAAACAGAACCAAAGGAATGAAACAATGGAAGACAATGTCAAATATCTCGTTGGAAAAACCGCTGACCTGGAAAATTGATCCAGGAGAGATCATTTAAAAATTATTGGACTACCTGAAAGCCATGATCAAAAAAAGAGCCTAGATATCATCTTTCAAGAAATTATCAAGGAGAATTGCCCTGATATTCTAGAGCCACAGGGCAAAATAGAAATTGAAAGAATCCATCGATCACCTCCTCAAATAGATCCCAAAAAGAAATCTCCCAGGAATATTGTCGCCAAATTCCATAGCTCCCAGATCAAGGAGAAAATACTGCAAGCAGCCAGAAAGAAACAATTTGAGTATTGTGGAAACCCAATCAGAATTTCCCAAGATCTGGCAGCCTCTACATTAAGAGATCGAAGGACTTGGAATTAGATATTCTGGAGGTCAATGGAGCTAGGATTAAAACCAAGAATCACCTACCCAGCAAAACTGAGTATCATGCTCCAAGGCAAAATATGGATTTTCAATAAAATAGAGGACTTTCAAGCTTTCTCAGTGAAAAGACCAGAACTCAATAGAAAATTTGACTTTCAAACACAAGAATCAAGAGAAGCATGAAAAGGTAATCAAGAAAAGAACAGAAAGAATTGCAAGGAACTTACTAAAGGTGAACTGTTTTGTTGACATTCCTACATGGAAAGATGATGAGTATGATTCATGAGACCTCAGTATTAGGGTAAGCTGGAAGGGAATATGCATACATATATGTTTTTGTATATATATGGGTGAATGTGTATGTTTGTATATATCTATGTGTGTGTATATATATATATATATATATATATATATATATATATATATATAGAGAGAGAGAGAGAGAGAGAGAGAGAGAGAGAGAGAGAGAGAGAGAGAGGACACAGGGTGAGTTGAAGATGAAGGGAAGATATCTAAAAGAAATAAAACCAAATTAAGGTATGAGAGAGGAACATACTGAGAGAGGGAGATAAGGAGAGATAGAATGGGGTGGATTATCTTGCGTAAAGGAGGCAAGAGCAAGCAGTTCTGGAGGGGAGAGGGCGGATGAGGGGGGAAATGAGTGAACATTGCTCACATCAGATTTGGCCTAAGGAGGGAATACCATACATACCCAATTGGGAATCTTACCCCACAGGAAAGAAGAGGGAAGAAGATAAAAATAAATGGGGGGGATGACAGAGGGGAGGGCTGATGGGGGTGGAGGTAGTCAAAAACAAACACTTTCGAAAGGGGACAGGGTCAAGGGAGAAAATTCAATAAAGGGTGATGGGTTGGGAAGGAGCAAAATATAGTTAGTCTTTCACAATATGTGTATTGTGGAAGGGTTATACATAATGATACACATGCGGCCTATGTTGAATTGCTTAACTTCTTAGGGAGGGTGGGTGGGAAGGGAAGAGGGGAGAGAATTTGGAACTCAAAGTTTTAAAAACAGATGTTCAAAAACAACATAAATGTTTTTGCATGCAACTAGAAAATAAGATACACAGACAATGGGGTGTAGAAATTTATCTTGCCCTACAAGAAAGGAAGGGAAAGGGGGATGGGAGGGGAGTGGGGTTACAGAGGGGAGTGCTGACTGGGGAACAGGGCAACCAGAATATACGCCACCTTGGAGTGGGTGGGAGGGTAGAAATGGGGAGAAAATTTGTAATTCAAACTCTTGTGAAAATCAATGCTGAAAACTAAATATGTTAAATTAAAAACTAAAATAAAATAAAATAAAAAAATTAAAAAACAAGCTACGTATAACAAATTTTATATTCCTAAACTCATAAAGACCCCTTAGGTCTGTGAACTGTGCTAAAGCAAACGTAAAGAAATGCATACATTTCTATTAAAAAAAAAAAAACAGAAAAAAGACTACTGTTACTATAACATCTCTTATACCATAGCTTCTAAGATTTTTTTTAGAAATTTTGTGTCCGAAAAACAACTAGTACCATACCCTTCCACATTTTTCTTGGGATGGAAGGATGACTACAATGTTATGTTCTTCCCTTCTAGACTATGGAGTCCAAGTTCTTTTGTAGAGATCTTTTAGGGAAGAGAAAGAAGTCATAAACAATTATCTGGCTTAGGAGGGAATCTCATATTCTTCAAAGGATCCTTGTCATGACATGGTACTATACAATCCTAACTTGAATGTTTTATATTATGCCATAAAGCAACAAAGACATTTCCCTCAGAACTCCATGGAAATATACAAATTAATATTTAGCAATAACCCAGGTTTATACCTGTGGTATATATATTTCTCTAATTCTGTTAGTTAAGAGTCTGGAGGCATATTGGGTTACACAGAAGTTTTGCCTACACAACCCTGTCTTCCCCATCGATAGAAAACAACATTTAAATTTTAGGTAAATTGGTTTTTAAAATGCATTGTTAGAGGTGGTACAGTATTTAACTCTTAGATATTTGTGGTGCTCTCCTATGATATTTTCCTTTTATAGGGCCTATATGTACAAAAATATTTATAGCAGCTCTTTTCTGGAGGTAAAGAACGAGAAGTCAAGAGGAAACCCAACAATTGAGGAATGGATGAACCAGTTGTAGTATATGATTATAATGGAATACTATTGTACTACAAGAAACGATGAGCGGGAAGGTCTCAGAAAAACCTGGAAAGACTTGCGTGGGCTGATGCGAAGTGAAATGTAATGTTTACAAAGTGAGTCATTCACATGCAGTGAATGACTCAGCTATTCTCAGCAATACAACAATTCAAGGCAAAGCTGAAGGATTTATAAAGAAAAAGGCTATCTATCCCCAGAGAAAGAACTTATGGTGTCTGAGTACAAATTGAAGAATACAGTTTTTTTTTACTTTCTTCATTTTTCTTGATTTTTTTGTCTATTTTCTTTCACAATATGATTATTATGGATATGTTTTGCATAACTTCCCATGTATAACCTATATGAAATTGTTTTCCTTCTCAATAAATGGGATTGGGGAGGGAGGAAGGGAGAGAATTTGGAAATCAAAGTTTTAAATATGAATGTCAAAAAATTGTTTTTACATGTAACAGGAGAAATAAAATACTGAACAAAAAATTTAAAAATCTTTTTATATTCTAATTTCTGATTGTATAATAATATTTATATTTAAATAATGGTTTAGTGTTTCAGAATACTTTCATATACATTATTTCATTTGGCATCATAACTCACCTATGTTGATGGGTACAGAAGATTATTGTCCGCTTTTTAACCGATGAGGAATCTGAAACACAGAGAAACAAAATTAACATCCCAAATCATGTGACTGGGCCATATTTCAAAGCCAAGTAATAGGATAATTGTTACTAGTAATGAGAGGGAACTTAGAGATCCCCACAAAAGCATTGGTTTTAATTCTTAAACAAATAGTAGCTAGGCAATAGGAAAGGTAGCCTAGAGACATAAAGGATAACTCAATTTAAATTTAACACATGCCATTTATGTATACATTGAAGGAAGCAAGTAAAAATTTTTTTAAACCTATAATCTTTGCTTTGAGGCTGGATTGCATTGATAAGTTAATTGATTAAGTTCTATGAAATAATTATTCATCTCTAGAAATGTGTCCAAAATATCAGTTGCTTTACTCAGTCTCATTAATATCCCAAATCAAACACTTAAGTAAACTAGTAATGATCACCATTTCTCTTTGCACTTCAAAGAAACTTTCATGTCTGAATAATTCAGGAAATAAAATTAATAGATGGCAAGATTAATTGAAGTTATTTGTAATATAGAGAATGCCACATGGCACATCTATGGAACTGAATTGACTTATGTATAAGGACATATATGCTCAGTGTTGAAAAACTCTAGGTTCTAGAATACTCTTTTCAGTTGATGCTTCTGTAGGAACTCTTTGAGTCTCTCTTTCTCTTGGATTTTTTTTGTGAGTTAGGAGAAGAGCTCCTCTCCTCTCAACCTGGCAGCTATGACAACTACTTGCACATAAGATCGAGCACATTTACATCTGCTGGCTAGGGGATTGAACCAGTGACTGGACTTCCCATGTGAGTGTTTTGTGTTTCTCTATGTTTCTTTCTCTGATCATATATGATCCTCCTATGATCATACATAATCATGAAAGATGAGCTTTTCAGAAATGGCTGCTTTGGAAGTCTGGAAATTCCCAAATTTCTCAGTTGGCAACAGAAAGAGACTTCTGCAACTATACCCTTCTCCTAAAGTAGGAATACCTCCAATTAGATGGCTTTCCAAGAGATAGAGCTTGAGGAAGTTACTTGGAAGATACAGAGCTGAGGCAATATGATATGACATAATATGATATTATATATGACATGATATATTATGGGATGTGTTTGTTTAGCAGCACTTTGTTTTGATTTTTCAAGTCTTGACATCCTTGGAAGAGTGACAGGATTCATGCATTATTCTCATATTTTAAGTCTTCACAATGAGTTCTCTTGAGTTTTTTGTTTTAAGCATTTCTTTTGCACAGTGGAAATAAATAATGGTTCTATTCCTTATCCGCATTTATAGCTGAATATCACTGTGATTCCTTTTGGAGTGAAATCTAAACTTTAAATGATTTTCCCCAGTATACCTCAAGTAGAGATATAAAGAAACAGATTATGGGTGAGGGCGGGGGGTGGAAGAGCCTGACTTCTCTCTTTAGAGTGCTAGCTCCCCCAGGAATGCTCACTATCTCCCTGAGATCAGAGTTAAGGGTTGCTTAGAAGAAGAAGGTTTACTCAGTTCCCTGGCCCCAGGAATGGTTCTACTATTACAATAGTATGTTCAACCTTGAAATCTAGGAACAAATGTATGTGCAGTTGATAACCAAAGGGCAAAAGGCTTTTTCTCAGGCAACGATTATTTGCCATTGATATTTATGACAAATTATGTTCTTCTCATCATGGCCCTTCAGTTGGGAAACTATTCTTAAAGCATTTTCAGTCTCATTTATTTCCTTCTGACAAAATGAGCAGCTGGTGTAATAATGATTCATAGAAGAAGATAATCATATTGGGTACATCTTTAAAATAAAGCCTTCCTAGAACCTCATTAACCTTTTTTTTTCTTTAGCTATTTTGGCTTTTGCTTGTTATCATGTAGATTGTACCAGCAATTGTATGATAATTTGAAGAGATTTTTGTTTAAATTAAAATTGCATCCCATTTAAGTTTGCAGAACAATTTTCCTCAATACATTTCTTATTTCAGTCCTCCTTGTGAAATTAGGATATGCTAAAGTTTTGATTTCTATTAAACATTAGGAAAAAATGTATAAATGTCTTTGAATTAAATTCAGTTAATTCATGAGAATTACATAAATTAGATAAACTGCCAAGGGAAAACATTTCTTTGTTTACCTTTTTTCAATATTTTTTACTATTTGGAAAGCTAAACAACATTAGAGTCCCTTTTGTGACACGTGAAAATTCCAAGAGACACAATTTCTGGGTAATTAATCATCAATTTTGTTAATTATGGCTAACAGATTATTACTAAAATGATGGTCATTTGGCTTTGTCTTATGAACCAAAGACAAATCATGGAGGCTGCTCAATGCTTAAGTCCTTAAGTGAGCAGAATCAGGAGAAAAATTTATACAATAACAATATTGTAAAGATAATCTTCTCCAAAAGAATTTAATTCGAATCAATACAGTGACCATACACAATTTCTAAGGACTTATGGTGAAACCTGCCATCCAACTCCAGATAGGGAGTTCTTCTACTTTTTTTTCTTCTTTCTCTTCTCTTCTCCTTCTTTCCTCCATCCCTTTCTCCCTCACTCCCTCCCTTTTTCCCCTCCTCCCTTCCTGCCTTCCTACTTCCCTGCCTTCTTTCTTCTTAGTTAATATGGGAATTATTTTGCATGACATATTTGTAATGTGCTTTGTTTTCCTTGTCTTCTCAATGATGGGGTGGGGGAGGAAGGAAAGAATGTGGAACTGAAAACAAAAATAAAATTGAATACATACACAGTGAAAGAAGACTTGTATTAGAGGAAGTCAATAAGGATTTATTCTACTATTAAATCAAACATAAGGTTTTGTTTTTATAAAAAGCAAAACCAAACACTCAATGTCTTCCACAGTGTGTGTGTGTGTGTGTGTGTGTGTGTGTGTGTGTGTGTTTAATATACTATTTTCTCACTTCTACCACTGAGAATTTCTAGGCTTCTTCAGTTCAAGCACTGCATTTTAAAGGAAGTCTATCCTGCCCTTCCTTGCACAAAATTAACTTGTATCCATTTTATATATGAATGTCCATGTCTCCCTTGACTAGACTTGGAGTTCTGTAAGACCATTTTTATTTTGGTATCCCATCACCTAGAAGAGTTCCTGGCACATAAATAACACATGGTAGACACTTAATACATACTATTTGATTAACTCTAAGTTTAAAATTAGCTAATAAACTCTATTTTTCCTTAATATTTGCTTGCTGAGTTGTTGAATCAAACATGTGATAATCATTCACAGAGGCAAAATTGAAAAGAAAATATTATTAAGCTTGTAGGTCATGAATAGGCAGCTGGCATACTTTAGTAGGAAGTGACCTCCTAGGTGTCAGATGACCTGGCTTCCAATTTTAACTCTGTTATTATATCTGCCAAAATGGGGAGAGAAGGTTTGAGGCTATTTGTCTTGTTTCTTACTTGTTATTTTAAAGATGCTAAAGCTGGAAGCCACCCTGAGGGACTGAGGCTTTTATCATTGGTCTGACATCTCTTTCAAGGAGACTCATCTTCAGACTGTGTCACACAGGGTCTCTATGTAAACTGTAGAACTAATGTGGCAAAGAGGAAACAGAATCTAAAGATAGGTAAGGAGACAGTGAGAGAGCAACTAGCTACTCTAAAGGTTCTCAAGCCTGCTGACTTGGAACTAATTACTCCTCAGGGGACATAGGGAATTTGCAGTTGTGATTGCTGAATTGCTATAAATGCTTGCCTCAATACTTACTTTTAAATGTCAAGAGATATGCAAACATTTTGAAATACGCATTTTTTTCCTTGCTAATAGCAGTCTGCCACATATTGTCCTTCTGTAAAAAAAGTAATTAAAAAAGTGTTGTAATGAATTAAATAATTAACAGGTATGATTAAGTCAATCATTAATAATTAAATATATAAATTCAATTCACCAAGTTTATATTAAATGTTGTCTGTAAGAATACCCAAAGCCTTACTTCATTTGGATTTCATTGTAGATACCTTCAAACATATACTCCCACTTAGGGGAGCATTACCATTGGCACTTCCTGTACCCCTTAAGTGGACATCTTAATAATTTTAGGGTTTTTTTTTTCATTTCATTTTAAGGAAAAGGACCAACAACACTATTTGCCCTATGATATGCCAGCATAACCAGGCCCATTCACCTTGTACTCCTATGGTGACTACTATAAGTCAGGTGCTATTTGAGGTGCTGAGGATGTAAAGATAAAAATGAAATGGTCCCCACCCTTAAGGAGGTTATATTCTAGTAAGAAGGAAAAGATGAAGAATTACAGGAAAACGACAGAGGAAAAAGTTCTGAAGGAACCTCATACCTCAAAGGCATCCCACTCCGTGCATGGATAGATAAAATGAGGCCTAAAATATAAATAAGTAAATAAATAGAGAAAAGAAAAAGTAACAAAAATCCTTAAAACAGCATCTTAGCTAAGCATAAGGGAAAGTTAAACAGGAGGAAAAATGTTTTCTGTGTGATAGAAATAATTTTGAATTCAAATTCTGAAGAGAAGTGACAAAAAGGAAAAAAAATACATAAACAGTTGCCCAATAAATGACAATGGATCTAGTGTAACATACATGACTTGAATAATAAAAACTGTGAAGGAAATTAAGGATCGTATAATCTTTGTATATTAAACATTTAATAAATTCTTATGAATTGATTGATTTGGCATTGATAAGGAAAGATCTCATATCACAGCGAATCTCATTAGAAAAAAAATGAAACAAGACAAATTGATAACCAAAGTCACAAATGGGAAGGAAACAAACAAAAATTTGAAAAAAAATTGTCATAGAAATATGAATGAATGCATAGCCAGAAGGAGGACGAAGATGAGGAGGAGAAGGAGGAAGAGAAGGAGAAGGAGGAAGAGAAAGAGGAGGATGAGGAGGAAGGCAAGGAGGAGGAGGAGAATTAAAGCACAACTTGCTTAGAAAAAAAATGGCCTAACAACTTTATTAGCAAAAAAGTCATAACTATGTTAGAAGGTAAAGCTCAGAGAGATAATTGGAATGTCATCAAATTGCTGGAAAATGCAAAGGAGTCTAAACAGCATTTTTCCAGAAATTGTTTAAGAATATTTTTCAGAAGTAGTAGGATCAGAGAGCAAAATACCGATTGATAAGATTCAACTGATGCTCTCTGAAAGAAACTTCAGATTTAACTCAGCTGGGTACATTTTTGTCAAACTCCAGAGTTTCCTCAATATAGAAGGGACTTGACCAATGGAAAAAAAGATAGCATTTATCGAAGAATTTCAATTTGATTTGTCAAGATAGAAAAATCTAGGCCATGATTGATGGAATCTTCCCTAGAGTCTTCTAACCACAGAAACTAAGATAGTAGTTAAAATTGAAAACCTATATGTGGGATTTAACCATTATATTTCCAAGGATTTCTACAGAAGGAAGAACAGCTAGTACTGCTGCTGCTACTGCTACTACTACTACTACCAGTTAAAAGCCTTGGGTAGTGTAAATCATTCTAGAAATACACCTGATAATTCTTGGAGAGGTTAAGCTAAATGCAAATGATTTAAATGCAAATCAGTAGCATTCTCAGCTAAACTTTTAGCTTTTGAACCATCACATCACTAGAATGAAATTCCATATATACATTATACATTGTTAGCTTAAAGACAGTGAGGGAGTTAGAACATGAGATCTGAGATTGTTTCAGTCAGTGAAATGGCAGAACTGGGGTGTGGGTAGGAGAGTAACATTTCTTACAAAAATCCATAGTAGTTGATGGGATATGAGGTTGTCTCAAGGGTTTTAGGGTACAGACCAGGGTAGGGGTGGAGAACCTGTGGCCTCAAGGCCACCTGTGACCCTCTAGGTCCTCAAGTGGGGCCCTTTGACTGAATCCAGACTTTGAAGTTTGAAGAAATTCCCTGGACTAGGAAAAGGGCATCAGAATGACATCAGTGTTGGAATGTTTTCCCTTTTGGAAATATCATAAAAGAATACCAGTCTAATACCAATTGCAAATACAAATTCGTTGTGGTTGACAGCATAAGATAACAGACATAGGGAGGGAGGGAAAAAAGAGATGAATAAATACTTTTTTTAAATGAGATTTTGGAAAAATGGGTTACATACTGCTTCTGTCACACAAAACTGATGCTTTTACAAAGACTTTTCACAGACTCCTTTCTAAGAGTTTTCCCTTACATTGCTCAGGTTACTTCAAGGTTCAGGACAGTTTCCACTTTCCTGATTCCACCTGTTATCTGTACCTTCCTGTCCCCTTCCACTCTGAAAATATTATGTATGTAATTTTCATTTACTTATCTGCATACATATTGGGAAATATGTTCAGAAAATGCCTCTTATGATAAGGATTTTTTTTCCTTTGTTTCTCTGGTATTTAGTGTAGTGTCTTGAATAGAGTAGGAGTTTAATAAATGTCTGCTAAATAAAGTGAAAAAAATTACATAATATTTTTTCAATTAGCTTTTCTACCTCCTTTTCCATTTGACCAATTCTGCTTTTTAAGGAGTTATATTCTTCAGTGTACTTTTTTTTTCCATTTTATTAAGTGTATTTTTAAAATTTTCCTTCTACCTCTCTTATTTGACTTTTAAAATCCTTCTTGAGCTCTTCCAAGAAAGCTTTTTGGACTTGAGACAAGTTCATATTTCCCTTTGAGGTTTCAAATGTGGGTATATTGACCAGGTTGCCCTCTTCTGGATTTGTGTTTTGATCTTCACTGTCACTAAGATATTTCTCTGTGGTCATTTTTTTGATACTTCTTACTCATGTTGTTTGCTTTGTTTCTGTCTTTTAAATTTGATCTCTGTTTCTGAGGCCCAGACTTCTTTTGCTGGGGGTCATGGGCCTGGTTACTGGTTTCCTGTGCTGAGGCCTCAGGTGCTAGCAGTTGGATGTTGTGGTGGTCTGGTAATTTACCTGGTACTGAGCTGGAGCTGATGGTGGTGGCTGGTGTGTATCTGGTGTTGGGGCTCAGGATCTCCTGCTAGTTGGGTAAAATGGGGCTTGCTGCTGGCTTGCTGGGACACCTCCTGTCCTTTACCAGTTCCCTTCAGCCACAGCAAGAGGGCCCTTTCCTGTTAGTCCCTCTAGATTCCCAAGCTAAAAGATTGCTGTACTTCTTTCTGTTGGCTCTACTATTCCAAGATTTTTCCTGGAGCAATATCCTCTGGGTTTCAAGGTCAACAAGGGAGGGTGAGAGCAATTTACTATTTACTCTGCCATCTTAGCTCCTGGAATTTTAAATAGGTGACTTTCAAATATTCAGTCTGTGGGCTGATAGCCCCATGAGTAGCTGCTGCCACTGCCACAGGCCCTGGGCATGACTGTGCTTTTCTCTCATCCTGCTCCAAAAGAACTCCCCTCCTCTGCTGAGCGGTCTGGGAATCAACACTGCTGCAGTAATTCAGTTCCCTGTGGTCTGTTCTGGCTTTGCTATGGTTGAGTCTGGTGCAACCTGTGAGCTAGACTGCACTCCTCTCCCAGCCCAGTGCAACAGATCCTTCTTGTCAACCCTCCAGGTTGTCTTGGACTGGAAATCTGCCACACTATCTCTTTGTGGATTCTGCCACTCAAGAATGTGTTCAGATTCACTTTTTAGGGGTATTTGAAGGAGTTTGTGGGAGAGCTCAGGTGAGTCCCTGCTTTCACTCAGCTATCTTGGCTCCACCCGCACTACCCCATAATACATGTGATAATAATACATGTAAACAAAATCAAAAATAGGGTGCACCCCAGAAGAGGGATTCTTTGATTGTGGTTGTCACATATTTTTTTTTAAAAAAAGCGTAGGTAGAGGGATACTTTAGAGGTAGGGAGGATAGGACAATGCTAAAATTGATGTGAGGGAGTAGGATAAATATCAAGATTTAAAAAACAAACCTACAGAGGAAATAATATCAATTTAGAAATTGAAGTCAGTGCTAAAGCTTCTGTGTTTGTTTCCAAAGGGAAGGTGAGACATTAATATTAAATAGTTCAAGTATTACTGTTGTGATAATTGACTCTCAATTGGAATTAGTGCTACAGATATATGTCGGGATAAATGGCATTGTGTATTGTTAATTTGGCATATCTGTCATTTGTGTGTATATGTAAGACTTTATTTGGGCCAACTAAATTTATTTCCTTTTTACCTGACTTCAATCCTATAATCTGCAAATATTTGTTAAGCTTTCTTTTTTTCCCCTTTTACTTGCTTAGTTATATATTTATTTTATATAATAAAGCATAAGACATAGGTTATTTTTCTTTAATTAGTTCACCTAGAAAAAGAAAATAAAGTAATTCAGTGACTAGAATACTAAACTATTACTGGAATACTTTTGGTCAGAAAGCCCTTCCTCCAAATCCTGCCTCTGACCATAACTAGTTGAATGTCCATGTTAAGATACTTACCTACTTTATGCTTCAAAAAATTCTTTAGGAATTATCTACTAAATTATTGTGTTTGTCCTTCATTCTTAAAAAGGACCATGACATCAGGGAGATGATGACATGATTTGCAGTTGACTTTGATTTGAGTGAGGGAGGGATGTGCAAGGTCACTAGCCTCACTTTCTTCTCCAGCCCCATCTGGGTCCAATGGCTAGATATTCATCAGGAAGACTGGAGATGGCCCTGGATGCAATGGGAGATGCTGGCCCTTTTAGGCTAAGGTCTTTTCAGGTTCTCACTTTGAGTGAGGTAATACCCATTCAGTGAATAGGCCTCTTTAAGAAGTGAGTGAAAGGATGGCCCCTTAAATAATAAAAAAAACACCCAAAACAAAAAGAAAAATCAAAATGGGAAGGAAAGACCCTCAGGGTTGTTGGCCAAAAGAGAAACAGTTACTATTTACATTCACTCTGAGCCAGGAGGGCCCCCAAAAGAGCCATTAAATGGTGCTTGGGCAGGGATCTATTATTATTCAGTCTATGAAGTAACTTATCCAGTGACAAAGCTAGTAGATGTCTGAGGCAGAATTTCAATTCAGGTTATGCTGATTCTAGACTCTGGCCTCTTATCCACAGTGCTACCTCTCTGTCTCTAAGGGAGTAATTGGAGATAGTAATTACAGTAGTCCAAGGAAGGGATGATAAAAAGCTGGATTAAGGTGGCAAGCCAACTTGGTTAATATGAAATATGTTGTGCAGAAAGAACTTTACAACTGATTGGATTCAGGTGGTGAGGAAAAATACAATTAAGTGTTAAAGATAACCCCAAGGTTGTGACGCTGGGTGATGTGAAGAATTTATGATATCATAGAGAGAAGTAGGGCAGTTAGGAAGGAGGGGGGAAGAAAATGAGTTCTGTTTCAGACATATTGAGTTTAATATGTCAATGGAATATTCAGAGGTAAACATCTCAACTGACAGTTGGCAATATGAAAATGGATTTCAGGAAAGATACTAGGACTGCTTTTACATACCGAGAAGTCATCTGATCTTTATAAACTTAAAGTAAAATGATGAAGATAAAATATATATTAAGCATGTGCTCCAGAAGAGTAAAAGTAGCATCTCAAGATGCTGCAGAAAGCTGAATTCAAATTAGGAATAATTAAAAGAGATAAGCATGGAGATTCTATCCTCATAAAAGGAATTATGTACAACACATATTAATATTAAATATATAATATATTTATAACACATACTCTCATCATTAACTTTTTAATGAAGTTAGCTGAACTGCAAAAGATTTTGAGAGAAAAACAATAATAATGGATGGCTTCAGCACTCATTTCAAAATAGAAGTAAAAAAAGGCTAAATCAAAAAAAGAATTACAGAATGGAATACAATGGAAAAATATACTTGATAATAATATGAACAGAACTGAATGTATTTATTTGTTAATTTACCTCTCTTTCAAATGTGCACAGTTCATTTACAAAACTTTAATAAACAGCAGGGTCGGAAGAACTTATAAGCAAAAAGATAGAAATTATAAAAATACTTTCAGAGGTCAAAATATAATTGCAATGATAATAATCAATAAGGGAAACATGACAAATAGAGATCTTAATAAAGATAAACATATATTTGCTTAAGAAGCATTGCATAAAAGGGCCAATTTATAGAAATAACAATGCAGCATACAAAAATGTATGGGCTACAGATAGAGTACTTCTCAGAGGCAAAATTATTTCTTTGGGTGATTGTAAGAAAAAAAAGAGAAGAAGAGTATATTAGTGAGGATTTTTTAGATATCTTATGCGAAAAGCACAGGAGATACAAAGACAAATGGAAATAATACCTTCCCTCAAATTATTTATATTGTATAGGAGGTTAATTGGAATCTGAATTTTCAGTGGAAAAAATGATAAAAATCAACAACTGAATGCACTTGAAATAATACTATATGAAGACTATCTCTGAGCACCTGGTGATGTGTCCTGCTACTGCCTCCCTTATCCCCATCTGTAGCAATACCTTCTGAATTTGGACAATCAGAGGCTCTTATATCTTGTCACTTGTCCTGCCTCTACTTGTACTTCCCACCCTTCCCTGCTTTACCAATTGTTCTGTGAATGCTAATCAAATCAATATCAGTGCAAGCAGGAAAACAGTCTTTAATTGACCATTTTATGCTCCCCATCCCTTCCCTACTAGTTGATGTACTCATGGAAAGTAAAAGACAGAAGCATGTTAAACAAATTGTAAAGATGTATGCCCTTACAAGGTATGGAAATTCTCACTATTTTGATTGGAAAGTTATCTTGAGACAGGTTGGCTCCATCAGTCAATATGAACTTATTAAATGCCTACCGTGTCCCAGGCAACATATACTGGACAAAAATTAATTATGCCTTTGGAGGCCTTTAAAAAGCTAAGCCTGCCAGCTCTGTAGGAAGTTGATGCAATCCAGAAACAGAATTATTGGGTGCAACCACTTCACCTATGCCAAAAAATGGCAGGGAAGAAAGGGGGCAGGGATTTCTCTCTCTTTCTCCTGCCTTTAACTATGACTTCCAGCACCAGAACTACTCACCCAGCATGAGATGCACCAGAGAAACAAGTAAGTTATAAAGACTTGGTGACAGTCATTGAACATTTATTAAATGTCTACTCTGTTCCAGAAATAATGATAAGTGGTAGAAATACAAAGAAAGGTCAAAAGACAATCCCTGTCCTAAAACAGTTCACCATCTAATGGAGGAAGACAACACAAAAAAGAAACTGAAGTGGAGAAAGAGGAGGAAGTATACACAGTGTAGACATGATGTTCAGCATGTAGCCTCAAGTAGAAAATGTTGAGATGGGTGCCCTAGATGTCCTCCTTAAATGGAGGTTCTGAGATAAATTCTCCCCTCCTTAAATTGAATATCTCGGAGGACATCTCCACTGTTCACCCTTCACGCTCTTCAATCAGAGTAACAGAGAGACCTCAGGGGCAGGTATTTTGAGGCACATTTGAGAGGTTATCAGCCCAATCCAATGCAGGCCCAGAGAATCAGCAGCAGCAGCAAGCTGCTGTAAAGATTTGGATGTCTACCAGTAGGGAACTATCCATGACAACTACAAGAATAGCTAGGTGGCAGGGATGAGGGGAGGATAAGAACTTCATGGAGACTTAAAGAAGAGAGAAATTGAATGGGGATCCTGAAGTGCTAAAAGTGCCTTGGCCTTAGCAGATACAAGATTTCAAACACATATCTTTATGTTCCAAGTTCAGGAGGGTCAAATAGATTCAGAATTTAATGAATGACCACCTCAGGGAGTATTGATTATTTCAACCAGGCAGGTGTTCTCTGAAGAAATGTTAGTGGGTTCTATTCTCAGTTTTGCTCTGTATTATTTTTAGCTATTCTATATGACATGCTTCTTATATGTTTTCATAGATGACCCTAACATAGTTGCAAAAGACACCTTCTCAAAAGAATGCCTTCAAAGCCATGCTTTGATCTATAGAATCATATTAATAAAACACATTGATTTTCTTAATCTATCCAATACTTTTATTTCCTGATATGGCCAATCTCTTCTTCCCCAATTATTTTTAAAAAGCAGTTTATTAAAACTAACCAATACATTAACAAAGTCTATCCATGTCAATCAACAAACAGTTAAGTGCCTACTATATCCCAAATATTGTTCAGTGTTCTAAAACTATTTTCTAAGTATAGTTCTAAAATTCCAATTCTGAAAAGAAGAGAGAACATTATATGTCTTGTATATCTTCTGTTGGGCCACATTTGGTTATTATAATCACACAGAATTCAATTTCAATTATTTTTCCACTTGCATTACTCTAATGATCATCTATGTCATCTTCTTCATTATACTTACTTTACTTTTTCCTTATTCATATAAGACTTTTTGTGCTACTCTATGGTTTTCATATACATATATGTTCTTTATTAATAATACATTATATCATTATACCACAATTCACTGATCATTCCCCAGTTGATAGATGTTTAGTTTATTTCTACTTTTTTTCCTACTACAGAAAGTTTCTGCTATAAATATATTGGTGCATATGTAATTTAAAAAAATTGACCATATATCAGCATATGTCTAGCACTATAATATCTGAGTGAAAGAGGATGGGCATCAAATATCTTAAAATTATGAAACATGAACACACCATTTTTTCCCTAAATTTTTCATCAGTTTTGGGATGTTGTCTACAGTAATAAATTAATTGTGAAAATCTTTCTATTTTATTCTCATATTTTCATCAAAAAATCCTTGATAACTACCTCAATCATTGTCCTAAAGATTTTCATGGAGATGAAAAGGTATGGAACAGAGTTATTGATTTTTCCATCTTTTTAATGTCTTGGATTTTATGTATCTTGGAATGGATTGTTAAATGATTTAGCCATCTGCAGAAAGGATTTATGTTGTGTATCCATTAATTTTTTCAACAAATGTGTATTAAATATCTTCTGTGCATATCGGTGCAAGATATATGAAACTAAAATGATACAGTTCCTATGCTCAAGAAGGTTACATTCAGTTGGAGGTGGGATAGACACAAAAAGGAAACATAAAATATATCCAAAACAACTTGTGGGTGAGAGACCACTAGTATCTAGGATCAGGATGGCCTTCTCAATGGCACCACTTGAACTGAGTCTTAAAGGAATCTATGATTTCTAAAAGATGAACATGAGGAAGGAGAGCATTCAATACCTTGAATAAGGAACAAGAAGAAATCTAATTTGGATAAAATACAGAATAAGTAAAGAAGAGTAATTAGAAATAAGTTTGGAAAAGTATGCTGGAGGCAACAGAAAACCTCTTGAACAGATGCTGAACTTTGGAATAATAATTTTTTGGAAGCTGTGTGGAGGAAGTTTGGAGAAGGGGAAAATTAAAGGAGAAGAAAACATTAGGAGGTTATGGCAAGAAGCAAGAAAGAAGTTATGAAAGCCTGAATGAGGGTGATGGCTATGTGAGTGGAGAGAAGGGAGGAAGGATGCATGAAATAATATAAAATATTATTTTACATAATAAAATATATAAAATATAAGTATAATAAAATATTTTTTATAAAGTAAAAAGGCTAGGCAACTGACCAGATTTCAGATATGAGATATTCTACAAGAAGTTGAAAATGATTCTAAAGTTGTGAGTCTCAGTGATTCAAGAGACAGTGGTACCCTAAGCATAAATGAAAAATAGGAGGAGGGAATTGTATGAACAAAATAAAAAGATAATGAGTTATCTTTTATACATGTTTAATTTGAGATGCTTGTAGGATATTACAGTTGGAAACTGGTCCCAATTCCATCTTCTAAAGTAGGATTTTCATGTGCTAATATAGTAAATCATGAATCTAGATGTTAGATTCCAAATATTGTCATTTCACTGTCATTAATAATTAAGATCTAGTATCATAGATATATTAATATATTTATTCCACTTTTTGTCTTCTGTTTTTCTGGTTCCATCTTCTAACATTCTCAGAATGATTAGGCTTCATTTTGTCTCTAGTCAGTTTTTTATAGACTTATTCCCCTCTTCTCTGTTTCATTATATAAATGTGTTTTTTCCCCTTTATGCTTTTTCTTCTAATTGTCATGAGCACTAGTGGGCAAGATAGTCAAATGTCCTAGGAAATTTCAGGTGTCTTTCTCTTTTTCCTTTCTTTCTTTCTTTCTTTCTTTCTTTCTTTCTTTCTTTCTTTCTTTCTTTCTTTCTTTCTTTCTGCCTTCCTTCCTTCCTTCCTTCCTCTCTCTCTCTCTCTCTCTCTCTCTCTCTCTCTCTCTCTCTCTCTCTCTCTCTCTTTCTCTGTCTCTCAATGGAAACATCTCTACCAGTTCCCAAAGAGAGCCCTTCCTTTTTTTAGGAATCAGGATTTTTAGAAAGTTTACAAAGTGGGGGATTGAAGGCTATGAGCCAGGCAAAGTAACCTCCTACCTGCCCATGATGAGAGTGATATATACACCAATACCAAAGATTAGAAGTTTCATTATCATTCCTTAGTGCTGGCATTTATGTCCAAAATAGGCATGACAAAATCTTTGGTTGCTGAAAACACTAGTGATAAAAGAATTTGTCAGTTATGTGTTTATGTGTGCATATAACCATGGATATGTAATTTTGTGAGACTGTGTAGTTCAAGCAAAACATATCTGTTTTGAAATGATCTATGAATAGATGTTTGCCAGTATGAGCTGTGTTACTGTGCTTGTCTGACAGTGAGTGTCAGTATGAGTAGTGTTAGGGTACATGTTTGGATGAATATGCCCAGGTGTATCAGTAAGACAAGATACATGACCTTGAGGATGACCATGAACATGCCTGTGTGGTTCAGAATTGCAAAGTATGAAAAACTCTCTAGGTAGAAGGAAGAGGAAGCATAACCTTTATTTAGATTCCAGAG
Source organism: Trichosurus vulpecula (assembly GCF_011100635.1). NCBI lineage: Eukaryota > Metazoa > Chordata > Mammalia > Diprotodontia > Phalangeridae > Trichosurus > Trichosurus vulpecula. Next base: position 218,888,986 of record NC_050579.1, on the reverse strand, counting down.
GGTAAAATCCCAAGAACAATAACCCCAATTCAATATAGCAGTGATTATATTCCAAAACCAGTAAGCCCACCTCAATGTAGCAACAAGAAAATTATAACACAGTATTATGGCAAGGCTATCTATACACACATAGATAAAAAATATAGATAGATGGATAGATAGATAGAAATATATACACACATGTATATGCGTATATATGCATTGTATGTATGTAAGTTCATATGTGTTTATATATATATATATATATATACATACACATACACATATTTATTTATTACTGAAATGTGAAATTTTTTTAGCAAACGTACCAGAACTTAAATATCCAAAAGAAATGCCCTGTCTTAGAAAGCACTTTGAAGAGCTATACACATATGTGAATGTTGAGCTTCCACTGTTTAAGACATCTTTTTGAACTTTAAATTTTTATATTACATACAAGGTCCCTAACTTTCAACCTAGACAAATTGCAAGCTCTCCATACATCAGTTTATACACCTCTTAAAGAGTTCTTTTTTTAAAAAATCTTATCTTAAGATGAGTGCTTCTAGTATAAAAGAGTTAATAGCCCTGAAAATGTTAGGGCACAGAGTTGGTGCTTGTTAATATGTGATTGTGTAACAACAGTGCTGCTAGCAGCTACTGTGGAGGTGTAAGGCCAATACTGCCAGCACACAGGAGGGCTGCTAGCACAGGATCTTTGATCTGCTTTTCTAAGGAAAGCAACTTTAAGGGGTTTACAGTCTCACTTTAATTAAACATACATATAATCATTCACTTAGTTCAGGGGAAAAAGTCAGCATCCTGAACTTCAGAGAAAATACAAACAGAAATTAGAAGCAGAAATTATATAAACAGAGCAAATAACACGAATCAGCAAATAGGGCTTCTAACTGTCTGTCCATAGCAATACAAACATAATTATGAGAGAGAGAAGCACCAACATCTGGGTTTTCAAAGCAGTGTGGTGGGGGAGGCCCTTAATTCCTACCCAGAGTCTCCTCTGGCCAAGTGTTCGATTAAGCTAGGTTAAGTTCAGATTCAGATTCACGCTAGCAATAAGACACACTCCCAATAGAACAAAGTTTTTATTGAAAGGCAGGGAAAATACTCTATCAAACCCACAACGACATTAATCAAAAAATTCCTAACAAACACAGTTAATGCAGTGACCAAGGCAGAGACACAGACACACACAGAGGCGTCTACAAACACAGCGATACTGACAAAAAGACACACACATAACATACAACATACATATGTTCACCACCTACATCAAGGCTTATCTGAAGCTGGGGAACCCCTGGCAGCCTCCTTGTTTAGTCCCTTCTGAATGTAGCCCCAGGAGAAGTGTCCTCCCCTTGGGTGAGTTTCCAATGTGACTGTTCCATGTGATGACTTTTATAGGACCACGAACAAAGAAAGTTTTCCCACCAGAGAGGGGAGCCACCCTCCCCCTGCTCTCATTCTTAAGAACTGGCTAGGTAATCTCAGGAGTATTTCTCCAAGTGGGAGAGGAGTTATTTCATATCTTTTGTCTTAGGGCTTATCAGGCAGAGAGGAATGTCTGAGAGATGCATTCTTATTCAGAGCCTCCCAGTCTCCTAGCCAGAAAGGAATGTCTGATTCTTTATTCCAAGCCAGAGAGTCAGGAGCTGGGGGTTTTAGGGGGAAGGGAGAGCTGGGCTTGCACTGTAATGTGGAGAATCTTCTCTAATGATTTATCATTTACCAATTCACAGGAATACTCCTCCAATGAGTGAGCCTCCAAAGCAAAACACTAACCTCAGAGTATATAAAAACTTCTTCAGGGTCAGAGGGCATCACAATCATGTAACTCAAACTCATGTTACTTAGGCTTTCTTGTAACTTAAGCAGGTCATCAGACTCTTGATTGAAACAAAAGCAAGACCCAATCAAAGACACTTGATTGCCTTAGTGCTGAGAAGCATTCCAAAAGAAAAAATAGTGAAAAGTCCCACCTTGCTTGCTACCATAGCTTGTTGATAGATTGGTTAAGCAGGTGCTGCCAGAAAGGGGTCATTTTCATTTTTATATGCTCACTTATACATATATACATGTACACATATTCATATACACATACTTTGCCTTTTGGGGCCTGTATTATATGTGTTCTATCCATACATGTATATTGTGAAGGGATAAATAATCAAAAATATATAGGTTTAAATTCATTAATATCTCTCTTTTAGCAGATTAATATTTCCTCAAATAATTAATTAAGAGACTATCTCCCAGAAAAAAATCAGGGATTGCTTCAAAATAAAAAGAGAATTAACACTAATCTTAAGCAGGATGTGATATCTTTCCAATTCTAGCTATATAGATGTTTTAATCCTATCCCTGCTGTTTTATGAGCCCACTCTGATACTTTCATATGACCTTTTGGCAAATATATACTCTGTGCTTATCTCCTGTTGTAATATAGATATATGTCTGAAACATTTTACAAGTGCAGAATCACTTGAGAAACTTTTTATTATGCCAATTTAAGATATTACTTTCTATTTCAATGTATAATTTAACACTGAACAACCAATGTCTTCTACTTATCAGGGAAAAACAACAAGCAGGGGATATAGGACAAAATTCAAACTGGGATATCAAACTAGAAAAAAAAATAAGGCTTTTAAATGAAGGCACGAATTTCAATCCAGAGCACTATTTAAATGGCCTCAGGAGCTTTGGAACATTCATCTCATATTAGTTAAGAGAGAAAAGGAGTACTACTGGATAACTCTTGAATATGCAAATTAACCAGTATTAATTAGCTCCAGCAGCCATATATTCTAAGTTTAAGTGTTAGAACTTAGCTAAGGCAATAAGACCAAATCAGGTCTTGGTAATTTACATTTTTATAGTTCTTTCCTGAAGCAATCTAGGATTGACTGTTACTGCCAAGAGAGGGTATGAACTGGCATGTAAAATGTACTATACTGTTTTAGATTTTGCTTTTAAATATGATCCTTTGCCCACTCAGAGGATTTCTGTATAAATGGTAATATATTAATAAGATATATTCTCTTGCATTATTGTAAGCCATGGTAAATAGGATTTCTAAAGTCAAGTGACATTTATTCAGAATGAAAAAAAAGGTCTGCCATTGTCAGCAATATCTGTCCATTTTCTCTCACTGTTTTTTTAATTTTCATTTTTTGGTTGTCTCTTTAAATCTTTGGATCAAAAATCTTCTCTTTAGCCCTTCAACTTAGCTTCAAAGTTAATGAAATAACAAGACCAAGGCTGATATTGAGTTTTCATGAGCTATTACATTTTTCCCCAAAATAAATTAGTGAATCTAAATAAGATGTTAATTCTATCAATACGTACCATCTGTAGGATCAATGGATAGATGTTGCATTGAAGGGGAATTTGCGTAAGAACATCCTAATAATGACAGTCATCTGAAAATGGAAAGGGCAGCCTCAAGATCTAATGAGTATCTATCTCTTCACTCAAGGCAATCAAACAGAGGGTGGTCTCTAGTTGAGGATAAGGAATTTCCATTCATTGGGCAGGAAATTGGATTAGATAACCTTGAAAGTCCCTTTTACACCTGAGATTCTTGAATTTCATGTTGTTCTGTACACACAGTGCCTGAAGTGATCACAAGGCATCTTGACAAAATGGTACTTTTCATTTTTTAAAACCCACTTTGGAGATGTAAATATTTCAGAAGAAATGCCTTAGATGTGATGAGTTCTAGGTTAGACCCCATCACTACTGTGTAGGATTGTTAGAAGCTCATTTTCTGCCTCGGAATCATCATTATCAAATAGACATAATGCCAACTTACTGTCTCAGAAGGGTACAGTGAAAAGGGTGAACTGTCCTAACCAATCTGGGCTAATTTTCAACATATAAGGTTGTTAGGGTAAATTCTACAAGTCAGAGGTTTTTGAAATAGTCTATTTTACCCTAAAAAATGTAAATATGGTTAAAAGAAAGATGTCTACCCACAGGACACTAAAAGTATTCCTTCTTGTCCAAAAAGTCATTCCAATTTGCTCTTGATGGAAGAAATTTAAGTCAATTGGTTTTCATCATAGGCATCTATGTTCAGGACAAAGCACATCAGCTATTCAAAAAGATCAACAAGAATACAGCAGTTCAAGTGATATGGAAGAAGCATCAGCAATGATGGACGAGCTTTATGTAGAGCTGTGAAGATCATGTATTCCAATATTTCGAATCTTCTTTCTACTCACCACATATAAAGCCAGAATAAAGACATTCATATTAATTTAAATGAAATATAGATGTTGTCCTTACTTTGTCACAATATTTTTCTTCGTAGGTGCAAAAAGTTAGCCAATCTGCACATAGATGTTACCCTGGAAAAAGTTCTTAAGTTCTCATCAGAGAACCTTGTTCAAATCCAAGCCCTGCCACTTGCTACCTGTGTGACATTAGACAAGACACTCTCTATTTCTCATTTTCCTTAGTTATAAAATGAAGAAACTCAGTCTTTTGATATTCAGCATCTTCTCAACTCATTCAGTTTCATCTTTCCTCTTACTGGAAAGCTTCAGGGTAAAGCACCAAACTCCTCTCAAAGCTTTCCTATATAGAGATCTGTTATCTGAACTTTTAAGGTAATTCTCATTTTCATTAGCACCTCTTCTTGGTTTAGACTCTGTAAAACATTATGTGCCCACACCAAGTCTTTTTGGGTGTTGTCATTCTCTATTATACTGTAAGCTCCTCGAGGACAGGCACTGTCTTTTTTATTTGAATACCCAGTGCTTAGCACAGTGCCTGGTACATAGTAGGTACTTAATAGATATTTATTGAACTGAATAAGGGTGCTGGGCTAGATGTCCAAAGATCCTTTCTAAGTCCAAATCTACAGTCCCTGGATGTAGTGATATCCTTTCTCATAAGTCAATAGGCATTTGTTAAGCACTTCATATGTGGCGGGCATTGTGCTAAGTTCTGTGGATACAAAGAAAGGCAAAAACATAGTCCGTTCTGACATTCTACTGTGGGGAAAGGCATACAAGCAACTATGCATGTATGTATGTATGCATGTGTGTAAGTGTGTGTGTGTGTGTGTGTGTGTGTGTGTGTGTGTGTGTGTGTGTAAGACAAACCATGTTAATGGGAAGTAATCTCAGAGAGAAGGAACTAAGTGATGGAACCAGGACGGGCCTTCTGCTGAAGGTAGAATTGGATGTGAGTCTTGATAGAAGTGAAGAGGCTAAAAGAATGAGGTAGAGCATTTTAGGTATGGAACATAGCCTAGAAAAATGTAAAATAGAGAGATATAGTGTCAGAGACAATGAACAGCAGGAAGGCCAGTGTAACTTGATTATAGGTTATGTGGAAGAGAGTAAAGTTTAAGAAGACTGAAATGTAAGAAGGAGACAGTTTGTGAAAGGCTTTAAAACCCAAAGCAAGGATAGTATTTTGGTTCATGGAAGTTATAGAGGAAGTATATTTAATTTTCTCTGCCACTCAGGAAAATAAACATATTATTCCAAGTCTTTTAAGGGTATGCTCATAGATTTAGACCTAGAAATGTCTGTAGTTGTGATCAAGTGCAAATTTCTCTTTACATCTGAGAAAACTGAGGCTCACTAAGGTCACATGATTTGCTCACATTCAGACAACAGTGAAAGTCTTGGGAAGATTAAAACCTAGATCTTCCTGTCTCTAATGTCCAGGGCTATATTCACTATATTCCATTGAGTTATAACTTCTGTTGCTATTCCCACCATTCTAATAATGTATCCCCATCCTTACAATCATAGCAGTGCTACTAGTGTTCAAAAATAAGTACAGTAGAAAGCTAGTTCTACTGGAGTGCTTTGAACATGACGAAAGTGAGGTGTAGGCATAATGAGAAGTCACTTAGGGGGAAAGTTGTAGCCAATTACAATGATGTGTTCTTTAGTATCAGATTTTAATTAAAAGAATTAATGTATCACTACCTAATAATAAAGATATAATACTTTTGATCTGCTTTGCTGCAGTGACAATTAAAGTAAGCATCTTTGCTGTCAGAATCACTTAAAAATTCTTCTCAGTCATCAATATTGAAATTAGGAATCAGTAATCTATTTCACTAGATAAGATGGTAGTATTGGACATTACAATGATTGAATCAATAATTTAGTTTTAACATCCAGTAATAGCACATATCCTCCAGCGTTCTGTTCCACGAAGTAACATTCCATGAAGTAACATGGCCATTGAACTTCAAGCAATAGTTGCTTTTGCTTAGATACGAATGACCCCTTCACAAATCTGTAAAGCCACAGAGAATATAATTAAACTTCTATTAAAATAGACTTACCTTTAAATCACAGATGAAATGGTTAAGTGAGCTGGCAGAGGTTTCCTCAAATAACTAGGATGATAGGGGATGGAGTTCAGGTGCCAGAATCATGATGCTTCACTCACTTAAGGCAAGCTTGATGGAGCAGCCTAAGACTGGTTCTGTGAGCCTGGATAAATAACTATTTAGTTACAAACTCTATATGAATCATTTGTCAGTGTCTTTCCCCATTGATGAAATTGAGATAATAATAGCACCTGTCTCCCAGGATTGTTTTGAGGAAACAAATGGTACTATTTATAAGGCATTTCGTAAACCTTAAATTTCTACATAAATGCTAGTTATTTTAATTAAATTATTCTAAGGCAGAGCCAAGAAGTGGGTGTAAGGCAGGGATTCAACTAAACCCTCCCAAATGCTTGCTGAACAATTTTAAAATAATGCCTCGAAATGAATTCTGCAGCTGCAGAACCAACTAAAGGATGAGTTGAAACAATTTTCTTGGTAAAGCCCAGTCCAGTGCAGGCAACTCCCTGGCAAGCCAGCAACAGGCTTTGGGGGCTACCGAAACCATAGCTATGGCTTCAGGAGATCTCATTCTACAAATGGTAAGGAGGTTAGACAACTGGTCAGTAGGAGATTACAGTGGACCCTTTTACTAGCACTGTGAAAAGGTCTCTGTTACATTGCTCTTTTTCAGTTCTGGGTCTCAGTCCCAGGGAGAGGATGAGTGCTAGCACACTACAGCTTGTGGCTGCAGGGGAGTGGAGTCCTGGTTATATTTACATGGCAGAAAAAAGTGCTTATGATCACTGACAGACCAGAATACAGACCAGAACAGTGACCACATCTCTCCTTAAATTATAACATCATGGAAGAAGTAAAAACTTAGAACTAGCTCTGAAAACATCAGCATAGAAAATCTGAAGCTTGAAGGAGTGCCTGCTCAACCACTAGAGCAAAGACCCCTTTTAACATAAACTTATATGTCAAGAAATTGACTGGGAAAATGAGTGAGCAACAAAAAAGAACTTGACTATATGAAGTTATCATGGTGACAGGGAAGGTCAAAATATAAGCTCAGAAGAAGCCAAAAGAATTTCAAACCAAACTAACAAACCTATATCCAAAGATTCAAAGAAAAATGTGAATTGGTCTCAGGCCCAAAAAGCAATCCTAAAAGAGCACAAAAAAAGATTTAAAAATCTAATAGGAGAGGTAGAGGAAAAAATGGGAAAAGAAATGAGAGTTATGCAAGATAATCATGAAAAAAAAATTCAAGAGCTTAACAAAGGAGGCACAAAAATTACCAAAGAAAGTAACAAGCTTAAAAACCAGAAATACCCATATGGTAAAAGAGGCACAAAAGTCACTGAGGGGAATTCCCAAAAAGCAAAATTAAGAAAGGATGTACAAAAATGAACTTAAGAAAAGAAAAACTTAAGGAGTAGAATTGGCCAAATGGAAATGGAGGTACAAAAGTCCATTAAAGAACATAATTGCTTAAAATATAGAATTAGAGGGAAAATTCTGGGAAGATGGTGGAGTAGGTCAGAAAATTCTAAGCTCTCCTGATTTCCTCCAAAAATAAGACAAAATAACACCTCCAGGAAAACATAAAGCAGTGCAAATAAATAAGAGTTGGGGCAGAACAGAAGTCCTCCTGTGATAACTAGAGAAAATGGAAGAAAAATCTCAGGACTGAGGTTTGGTCCCTGGGAAGTGTAAACACCTCCAGGCTAGTTCCATTGAAACAGCAAGTAGTGAACTCTAGGGTTAGCTGGGCTGAGAGGTAGCCATGACCACAGCCACAGCAATTTTCTGCTCTGGGGTAATATGGGCAGTCAAGTGTCTGATAAGGGCAAGATTGAAAGAAGCTTCACTGATAAGGGAGGCCAGACCCAGCTGTGCTGCTGAACCATGGCCCTGGGCAAGTAGAAACCAGCACATGCCAAGTGAGGACAGAAGCAGTGGTATAGGGACATAGCTGGCTGTGGACACTTACAGGGGGCTGAGTTCTTGGTTCCATTTCCAGGCTAGAGGGGATAACAGAAAGAAGGCCCTATTCTAGAGGCACCATCTCCCATATCCCAAAACTAGAGGTGATTTTGAGTTCCTATGAAAAAAAGAGGAGGCAAAGGAGAAAGAATCCAATGGTAGAAAGTTACTATGGGATAAAGAATACTGATGTTCATCATCAGAGGAAGATACTGAAGCAAAAAATGCCTCTTCTACCCCAAAGAGTAACATCAAATAGTGATCTGCCCAAAAAGAATTAATAGAACTTAAAATTGGCTTTAAAAATCAAATGAGAGATATTGAGGAAAAATTTTAAAAAAATAATAACAATCCAAGAAAAACAAGATTATGAAAAGAAATGTAATCAACTAGAAAAGGAAATCCAGTGTCTTAAGGAAGAAAATGTCTACTTGAAAATTCGAATTGGGCAAAGGGAAGCCAGTGAAGTCATGAGACCAAGAAATAATAACACAAAATATAAAGAATGAAAAATATAGAAGAGGATGTGAAACATCTCATAAGAAAAACCACTGATCTGGAGAACAGATCAAGAAGAGAAAACACAAGAAAAATTGGACTATCTGAAAGCTACAATCCAAAAAAGAATATTGATACAATATAAGAAATAATTAAAGAAAATTGTCCTGATATATTATAACAAGAATGAAAAGTAGAAATAGAAAAAAAATACATGGATCACCATGTAAGGCCAATCAGTAAGTGAAAGATCTTTCCCAAGCATTGAATAGGCCTCAAGGAGGGCCAACAAAGAGAGGCCTGATTGGAGGCAGGCCCATACCCTTTCACTAACTAGGTGTGAAGACCTAGGCCCACATCCTTTTGCTAGTTAGGCCAGGAAGAGGCCCTCAGGACCCTAAGGGGAGTTGCTAAGACCAGAACCAATGGTTTGTGCACTGAGTTCTAGTAAATCAGATCCTGGCTAGGACTGTATAAAAAGAGTCCAGAACTGAGAGCAGCAGAACCGAGAGTGGCAGAATTCAGGAGCAGACATTGAGAAGACATTGAAGCAGCAGATATTGAGGGAGAGCCAGCCTCAGGAGAGACTGCAGAGTGGAGAGTGCAGAACAAGAGCTGTGGAGATTAAAGAGTAGAATCTGCAGAGAGCTACAGGAAATGGAATGCAGCCCAAGGAGAAGGAGCAGGAACTCGGAGTCTACAGAGCTGTAAAAGAGAGTGCTGAGTGGAAAGTTAGGATTCATGAGTGATTGTTTCCAGGAAGGCCCTAGCCAGGGCCAGGAGTGGGGGTGGGGGGGGGGAAGGTTACAGGATGACTTGGCTACTTGCTATAATGTTGTGTTATAATTTCCTTGTTCCTACATTGAGTTGGGCTTACAGGTTTTGGAATATTGTTGCTACTATATGGAATTGGAATTAGTCATCCTGGGTTTGGATTCTCTCATGTCTAAGTAAATATTATACTTCCTCTGTTTTCTACCTAGATAATTTCTTACACTTTGCCATTCTAAACCATTCAGACGTGTTCATGGTCATTGTCAAGATCATGAATCTTGTCTTACTGATATATACCACCTGAAAGCTATCCTATGAGAAAAACCTACAGGAATTTCATAGTCAAATTCCAAAAATGCCAGCTGAAGGAGAAAATATTATGAGAAACAAGAAAAAAATACAATTCAAATATGGTGGCACCATCATTAAAATCACATAAGACCTAGTGACAGCTACACTAAAAGACTGCAGGTCTGGAACTTTATATATTGAAGAGCAAAAGAATATCATACCCAGCAAAGTTGAGCATAATGCTGAATGAAAAGCAAAATAATGGATATTCAATATATTGCCAGACTTTCAGAATTTTGTTGCAAAAAGACCTGAACTTAATAGAAAATTTCACATACAAGATTCAAGAGAAATATAACGTAAACATCAATGACTAATTATGAGACACAATAAGGACATATTGTTTACTTTTTATATGAGGAACTATAAAGTGTATGTCTAAGATTGCAATTAGTAATTGGGTAGTTTGAAAGAAAGATAGAGGTAGAGATGAATATGATGTCATTCTCAAAAGTAATACTGTATAGGAAAGGTAAAAAGAGTAATTACCTTATACAAATAAGATATGAGAGGAAGACACAGAAGAAATATATGGGGGAGGAGGACTGGTGTTCTGGAACCATACTTTCTTAAGGACTGAGTTAAAGAATGAACAATTCAAAATATCTAGGAGTGTATAAAAGTCTTCCAAATTCAGAAAGAAATTCAAGGCTAAGGGGATGGGAGGGAGGGATTTTTAGAGGAAACTCTACTCACATCAGATCTGGGTTAAAGAGAGAACAATATAAACATTTAGAAGAGAATAAAAGTCTTCGAGATTTATAAAGAAATAAGATGGTGAGGGAATAGGATGGGGGGGGAATATACAGGTATCTAGATTAATGGGAATGGGATAAAGAGGGGAAAACACACACACACACTTGTGTGAGTGTGTGTGTATTTGGAAGGCTATGAAAATCTTCTAAATTCAGATAGAAACAAGAGAGAAAGGGTGGGGGGACAGGATTAGGGAGGGATCCTTGGAGGTTGGCAGGTTAAGTAATAGGAGGGCAAGGCAGCAGGTAAAAGTAAAGGAGAGGTGTCAGAAGAGATAGAAAATAAGAGATACACACACACAAGAAAAGATCAGGATTGGGGGAAGGAAATCAGGGGTAGTAATCATGATCTCAAACAAAGTTAAACCTAAAATCGATGTAATCAAAAGAGAAAATAGGGAAAATACATTATATGTCAGTCATATTAATCAATATTGTCTTAGATGATTTTTTTGTCTTAGATGATTTAAAATAACTAGACAGTGTGAAGTTGGAATATTGCTGTTGTGTAGGAAATGATGAGTTCATAGATTTAGAAAAACATGGAAAAACAGACTTATGAAGGAAGATATTATCCACCTTCAGAGAAACAGACCACAAACAAGTATAGTACAGTCTTACATAGATGCATATGAAAGTGTCTGTGTACATGTGTATGGTTATAGATATATGTGTATGTGTATATGTATGCATGTAGGTATGTATATATGTGTGTGTGTATATATATATGAATGTATGTATTTGTGTATACATATATACACATATACATACATGTGTGTATAACTGACCAAGAAAACAGATTAAGGAGAGATAATTTAAGGATGATTGATTTAACTGAAAACACTGATTAAAAAAAAAGATCCTAGACATCATATTTTTTTTAAAAAATAGCAAGGAAAACAGCCCAGATATTCTCGAATAGATGGTAAAATTGAAATTGAAAGAATCCATAGATCACCATCTGAAAGATATCCCAAAATGGAAACTCCCCTGAATAATAGAGCTAAATTTCAGAGCTCTAAGGTCAAAGAGAAAATATTGCAAGCAGCCAGGAAAAAAAAAAGTGAAATATTGTGGTGTGACAGTCAGGACAAGACAAGATATATTAGCTGCTACATTAAAGGATCAGAGGGCTTGGGATATGATATTCTGAAGGGCAAAGGAGCTAGGATTACAACAAAGAATAACCTACCCAGCAAAACTGAGTATAGACCTTCAGGGGAAAATGGATATTTACTGAAATAGAGGATTGTCAAAAATTCCTGATGAAAAGCCCAGAGCTGAATAGAAAATTTGGCATTGAAACAGAAGACATAAAGAGGAGTATAAAAAGGTAAGCATGAAAAGTAATAACAAGGGAATCATTAAACAGTTATTCTTATGTCAGAAAATGATACATTAAACTCCTAAGAACTTTATTATTAGGGCAGTTAAAAAGAGTTTACATAGACACAGTTCATAGGTGTAAGTTGACAATGATGGAATGATTGAAACAAATAAAATTAAGGAATGAGAAAGAAGGATATCCTTGGAGAAGGGGCAGAAGTAGAATGGGATTAATTATCTTACATAAAGATATGTGAAAGAGCTCCTACAGGGGAGGAGACTATGAAGGGATGACAGGCAATACTTGAACTTTACTCATCAAAATCAGTTTAAAGAGGGAATAATGTGCACACTTAGTTGGGTATAGAAATCTGTCTTTCTCTACTAGGAAATAAGAGGAGAGGGAAACAAAAGAAGGGAGGGGCTGATAGAAGGGAGGGTAGGTTGGAGATATGGTAGTCAGAAAAAAAAACCTTTTGAGGAAGGACAGGGTAAAAGAAGAAGGAGAGAGAAGGGAAATACACAAATAATAATCAAGACTATGAACGTGAATGGAAAGAATTTTCTAATAAAATGGAAATGGATAGCAGAACGGATTAAAAACCAGAATCCAATATATGCTGTTTACAAGAAACATACTTGAATCAGAGAGACAAACACTGAGTAAGAGACTAGAGCAGAATCTATTATGCTTTAGATGAAGAAAAAAAAGTAGGAACAGAATTCATGATCTTAGACAAAGAAAAGCAAAACTAAACCTAATGAAAAGAGAGAAGCAGGGAAATTATGTTTTGCTAATATACACCCTGGATAATGAAGTAATATCAATACCTAATGATATGTACCCAAAGGTGTAGCATCCAAATTATTAAAGAAAATGTTAAGTAAATTATAGGAGGAAATAGTGAAATTATACTAGTGGGGGATGTCAATTTTCCCTTCTCGGAAATAGACAAATGTAACCATAAAATAAATAAGAAAGACGTTAACAAAATGAATAAAATTGTAGAAAAGTTAGATATGATAGATATCTGGAGAAAAACAGAGTGGGAAGAGAAAGGAATATAACTTTTTCTCAGTGGTATATGGAATGTACACATAAATTGTCTATTAAGGCATAAAATTCTCACAAACAAATGTGCAAAAGCAGAAAAAACAAATACATCCTTTTTAGATCACAATGCAATAAAGGGCCATGAAAACAGATTAAAATTAATAGGAAACTAAATAATCGAATCCTAAAGAATGAGTGGGTCAAAGAAGAAATCATAAAAATGATAAATAATTTCATTAAAGAGGGTGACAATGAGACAATATACCAAAATTTATGGGTTGCAGCCAAAGTACTACTTGAGGGAAAATTTGTATCTCTACATGCTTACATCAGTAAAATAAAGAAAAGTCAATGGATTGGTCATGCAACTGAAAAAGAAAAAATAGAAAAAGAACAAATTGGAAATTTCCCATTAAATGTCATATTGGAAATCCTGAAAATCTAAGGAGAAAATACTAGAATTGAAAGTAAAAAACAACACTGAACTAATAATTAAAAATAGGAACTACTTTTATGAAAAAAAAGAGAAAACAATAAAATAGGTAAACCATTGGTTAATTTGATTTAAAAAAAAAGGAAAGAAAAAAACCAAATGACCAGTCTAAAAGGGTGAACTTGCCACAAAATGAAGATGAAATTAAAGCAATTATTAGGAGCTATTTTGCCCAAATATATGCAAATAAACATGGCAATCTCAGTTAAATGGATGAATCTTTAGAAAAAATATAAATTGCTCAGATTAACAGAAGAGGAAAAAGAATGCTTAAATAATTCTATCTTAGAAAAAAAAGTGGAGTGGAGCCAAGATGGTGGCTGGAAAGCAGGGACTTGACTAAAGCTCTCCCCCAGGACCCTTGAGAAACCTATAAAAATGACTCTGAACAAATTCTAGAACTGTAGAACCCACGAAATAGCAGAGGGAAGCAGGGCTCTAGCCCAGGACAGCCTGGATGGTCACTGGTTAAGGTCAATTGCACCATGCTGGAAGCAGAGCCCAGCATGTGCTGTGCCAGAACCAACCAGACTGGGAGCCAGGTGGAACAGGACCTATCACCCTGAATCAGTGAGCTGTGGCAGTTACCAGACTTCTCAACCCACAAACACCAAAGACAACAGAGAAAGTTAGTGGGAAAAAATGCAGCGGGGGACAGAGTGAAATGAGTTCACGTCAGCCACCACCTTGGGGGAGGGAAAGGTGGTGCAGCTCTGAGGCTGCTCACAGAGCTACAGCTGCAGTTGCTTCTGGCCCCAGACCCACCTGGTGGGAGGAAGTAAATGGCAGATCAGAGCAGTAGGGCAGAGCCTGCTTAGATCTGAGTCGCGGTCCAGGTTGGTGGTTCTTGGGGGAGGAGGAGCACAGGTGTGGCAGAGCTTACTGTGTAGAAATAGCTCTGAAAAGAACAGCACAGCCCCTCAAACTTGGGACAAAGTACTCTCTACAAGCAGTCATACCGTGACAAAAAGATCAAGGGTCAAGTAGTTGGCTGGGAACATGAACAGGCAGCAAAAACGGTCTCACATTCAGAATCAGACTTTGGAATCTTTCTTTGGTGACAAAGAAGACCAAAACATACAGTCAGAAGTCAACAAAGTCAAATAGCCTACATCAAAAGGGTCCAAGAAAAACATGAACTGGTCCCAGGCCATGGAAGAGCTCAAAAAGGATTTGGAAAAGCAAGTTAGAGAAGTAGAGGAAAAGTTGGGAAGAGAAATGAGAATGATGTGACAGAACCATGAAAAACAAGTCAATGACTTGCTAAAGGAGACTCCAAAAATTACTGAAGAAAATAACACTTTAAAAATAGACTAACTGAAATGGCAAAAGAGCTTGAAAAAAGCCAACGAGGGGCAGAATGTCTTGAAAGGCAGAATTAGCCAAATGGAAAAGGAGGTCCAAAAGACCACTGAAGAAATTACTATCTTAAAAATTAGATTGGAGCAAGTGGAAGCTAGTGACTTGATGAGAAATCAAGATATTATAAAACAGAACCGAAAGAATGAAAAAATGGAAGATAATGTGAAATATCTCATTGAAAATACCACTCACCTGTTAAAGAGATCCAGGAGAGATAATTTAAAAATTATTGGACTACCTGAAAGCCATGATCAAAAAAAGAGCCTAGATATCATCTTTCAAGAAATTATCAAGGAGGGATGCCCTGATATCCCAGAGCCAGAGGGTAAAATAGAAATTGAAAGAATCCATCGATCGTCTCCTGAAAAAGATCCCCAAAAGAAAACTCCTAGAAATATTGTTGCCAAATTCCAGAGCTCCCAGATCAAGGAGAAAATACTGCAAGCAGCCAGAAAGAAACAATTTGAGTATTGTGGAAACACAATCAGGATACACAAGATCTAGCTGCTTCTACATTAAGGGATTGAAGGGCTTGGAATATGATATTCTGGAGGTCAGTGGAATTAGGATTAAAAACAAGAATCACATACCCAGTAAAACTGAGTATAATCCTTGAAGGCAAAATATAGATTTTCAGTAAAATAGAGGGCTTTCAATCTTTCTCAATTAAAAGACCAAAGCCAAATAGAAAATTTGACTTTCAAACACAAGAATCAAGAGAAGCATGAAAAGGTAAACAAGAAAGAGAAATTATAAGGGACTTACTAAAGTTGAAATGTTTTGTTTGCATTCCTACATGGAAAGATTATGTGTGTATTTCATGAGACCTCAGTATTAGGGTAGCTGAAGGGAATACACATACATACATACATACATACATACATACATACGTATATGTGTGTGTGTGTGTGTGTGTGTGTGTGTGTGTGTGTATATACATATATATATATATATATATATGTATATATATATATATATATATAGACAGAGGGCACATGGTGAGTTGAATATGAAGGGGTTATATCTAAAAAACATCAAATTAAGGGATGAGAGAGGAATATACTGAGGGAGGGAAGAAGGGAGAGATAGAATGTGGTAAATTATCTCACATAAAAATGGCAAGAAAAAGCAGTGCATTGGAAGGGAAGAGGGGTCAGGTGAGGGGGAATGAATGAATCATGCTCTCATCAGATTTGACCTGAAGAGGGAATAACATACACACTCAATTGGGTATCTTACTGCACAGGAAAGAAGGAGGAAGGAGATAAAAAGTGGGGACTATAGAAGGGAGGGGAGATAGGGGGAGGAGGTAGTCAAAAGCAAAGACTTTCAAAAAGGGACAGGGTCAAGGGGAAAAATTGAATAAAGGGGGTTAGGATAGGAAGGAGCAAAATATAGTTATTCTTTCACAACATGAGTATTGTGGACGGATTTTCACTAATGATATGCATGTGGCCTATGTTGAATTGCTTGCCTTCTTAGGGAGGGTGGGTGGGGAGGGAAGAGGGGAAAGAATTTGGAACTCAAAGTTTTAAAAACAGATGTTCAAAAAACAACTTTTTATGTGCAACTAGGAAATAAGATATACATGCAATTGGGCATAGAAATCTATCTCGCCCCACAAGAAAGTAAGGGAAAAGGGGATGGGAGGGAGTGGAGTGACAAAAAGGAGGGCTGACTGGGGAATGAGGCAGTTAGAATATATGCCATCTTGGGGCAGGGGGAGGGTAGAAATGGGGAGAACATTTGTAACTCAAACTTTTCTGGAAATCAATGTTGAAAACTAAACATATTAAATAAATAAATAATTTTTAAAAAAAAGAAAAAAGAAATTCAACAAGATACCAATGATTTCACAAAGAAAAGAATTCCAAGGAGCAGTTGGATTCACAATTGAATTCTACCAAACATTCGAAGAATAATTATTTCTAATACATTATAAACAATTTAGGAAAAGAGTCAAAGAAGGAATCCTACTAAATTCCTTCTACAACACTAATATTGTGCTGATATCTAAACCAGGACAAGAAAACACAGAGAAAGAAAATTATAGAACAATTGTCGTAATTAATATTGATGTAAAAATGCTAAATAAAATAATAATAAAGAGTAAATCCACCCATATTTATATATAGGAGTGTGTGTATACATACACACACACACACACACACACACACACACACACATACATACGTAGAGAGAGAGAGTGGAGTGAGGGAGGAAGGGGGGGACAGAGAGAGAGAGAGGGAGAGAGAGAGAGAGAGAGAGAGAGAGAGAGAGAGAGAGAGAGAGAGACTAAGAGTAAAGTATAGCAATGATCAAAAAGATCATACTCTATGAGCAGGTGGGATTTAAAGCAAGAATGCATGGCTGATTCAATATTAAGAAAACTATCAGGATAATTGACCATATCAAAAACACACAAAAAATCCTAAGATTATTTCAATAGCAACAGAAAAAAACACTTTGTGACAAAATACAGTGCTCATTCCTATTAAAAGCAATAAAAAGCATAGAAATAAATGGATCTTTAATATAATAAGCAGCATCTATCTAAAAGCTTCAGTAAGAATTATCTATAATGAGCATAACCTAGAAACCTCCCAAATAACTTCAAAGTTGAATCTAGGATGTCCATTATCACCACTATTATGTGATATTTTACTAGAAATGCTAGCTATAGCAATAAATAAAGAAAAAAATGAAGGAATTAAAAAACCCAATAAAGAAAATGACAAATGTTGGAGGGAATATGGGAAAGTTGAGATACTAATATACTGTTGATGGGGTCAGAACTGGTCCAGCCATTTTGGAGAATAACTGTGCACACCCTTTGACCCAGCAATACTGCTACTATGTATGTATCCTATAGAGATAAAACAAAAGAAAAAGTAGATGAATAGATAGATATTACATATATATCCACATGTGTATATGTGTGTATGTATACATATATACAGATACACATGTATATACATACATACATATAAATGTTTATAGTAACTCTTTTTGTGGTAGCAAAGAATTGGAAATTAAGGGGATGTCTATCAATTGGAAAATGGCCGAACAAGTTGATTATGATGGAATACTATCATGCTATAAGAAATGACAAAAAGGAGGCTTTCCGAAACAGCTGGAAAGACTTATGTGAACTGAGGCTGAATGAAGTGAGGAGAACCAGGAGAACATTGCACCAATAACAGATATATTATGTGATGATCAACTGTGAATGATTTAGCTATTCTCATCAATACAATCCAAGACAATTCCTGAAGGACCTCAGTAGATCCATGACTGAAATCCTTTTCTTTCCCCCTCAAACCCTCCCTTAGATGAGCCTTCCCTGTCACTATTGAAGACAACTTCATCTTTCCTGTGACCAGGCTCCCTTCCTAGATCATCTTCATCTTCATCTTCTCACTCTCACCACCACTCCATATGAAAACAGATGTCATGTCCTACTGATTTCAGCTTCACAATATTCCCTCTCCTCACTACTTGAATTGCCGCCATTAGGGTATAGTCACGGTCACCTCATGTTCTTACTAGTATAATAGCTTTTTTGGGCCTCCCTCCCTCAAATCTTTCCCCACTTAGTTCATCCTCTATTTAGCTGCTAAAGTTATCATCCTAAAGCAAAATTCAGACCATGTCATCCTCCCTAACTCAATAAATTTCCTATTTCCAATAGGATCAAATATAAAATTTTGTTTGGCTTTTATAGTCCTTCATATTCTGGCTCCTTCTTAATTTTCTAGTTTATCTTACAATTTGCACCTCTCTAAGAACACTGATGCAATGACACAATTCTTTGTTGGTCATCACAGAGGATACTCCGTCTTACAAATGAATTCATTTTCATTGGCTGTCTCCTATCTCTTCCTCTTCTTTTCTAGATTGAATGGCTTCTTCCTAGTGTCAGCTAAAATTTCACATTCTACAAGAAATATTTTTTCTGGTTCCACTCAATATTCATGTATTCCTTTTTGAGAAAGCCTCCAGTTTACCCTATCTGTATTTTACTTGTACATAGTTGTTTGCATTCTCCCTCCCTATTAGAATTAAGTCTCCTTTAGGACATGGGGTTTCGTAGGTTTTATTTGTATCTCTAATTCTTAGCAAAGACCCCGGCTACATGGTAAATGCTAAATAGCTACTTGATTTGAATTGGAATTGGAAGGCTCAGCTTTGAATCTTGGCTATTTGTTACCATTGAGTCAAATCAAGTATTTATTTAGTTTATAGCAGCATGATATACCTTTAAAAAAATTGCCCAATAATAGTCAAAATACAGTTTGAGTAAAATTTGTGGTAGGCAAATCTATGAAGAACATGAGAAACTGTGTCTTTTCATTATTCATTGAAAAATAACATTTGATATCATAGCTGTAGTTTTAAAGCTTCTTAAATAAGGAGTCTCCCTTGCACTTTAACATAATACAATACATGACCTCAAGAAAAAAATGTTTAAAAAATAAGAGAATGAAAGACTTGTTATTTGGCAGTAAAGGACCCAGTACTAATTAGACAGTATAAGTTATTTGTCAGAAATCGTCTTTTCCTCCCTTCCCATTCATGGCCAAGTGTCCAGAAATAATAGCCTATAATTCTGCTTCTACTCCCTCGGCAGCTATTTATGCTTCAGACCCAGCAACCTGGTTTCATTTCCCACCCCTGCTGAAGCTATTTTTTCCCAAGAACACTTCTTGCTTCTCCTTCTGCAGATAATATCACTTCTTTGGGAACATTTTCGTGGTGCTTATTCTTTTTTCTTGTCTCTAAGTGGAGGAGGCCTCTAAGGCTTAGTCCTTGTCTTTTTCTCTCTTGCTGATTTCATATACTTGCATGGCTAAAAATTATCCCCTCTACTCAGGCACCTTCTTATTTTTTTCACCAGCCTCATATCTGCTTTGACATCCAGACTTCACTTTTCAAATGTCTGCTAGACATATTTCCCAATATGTTTGATGCCTACTTCAAACACAATTTGACCGAAACTGAAATAATCATCTGAATTTGGAATCAGAAGGCCCAGCTTTGAATCTTTGCTATTTGTTGTCATTGAGACTTAGTAAGTCATTTAACACTCTAGGACTCAGGGTACTTATCTGTAAAATGGGGCATGGGGTGCTGGGTTGGACTATATATCTAAGATCTCTTCCTAATCTAAATCTATAATTGTATGATCTTATTATAGATCATGTATATTCTGAGATTTCCTTATCCCAACTCCCAGTCTCACAGATGAGTCATGTTCCCAGACATTGTCTAGGTATTTTTTCTCTTTAAAATTCTAGAGGTAACTGTGGAGTCAGGCATTATTTTCTCATACCATTGGCATGAGTCTCCAATGTTATGCCTCTCCCCCAGCATGATTATCACTTGAGAATCATATTTGCATTATGTTTCTATGTAGTTTCTCCAGTTGCTGCTCCTTTCTCTAACATCTCTTATTTCAGTAATCAATCATAAAACTATCTAGGCTCAAAATCTTAGAGTCATCTCAGACTCCCATTGTTTTCCATATAAAATCATTCATCAAATGCTATAGATTCTACCTTCACATTCACCCTTACCTTTCTATAGTGATTATAACTGTATTAGTCAAGGTTCTCATTATTTCTTCTTTAGAATATTATAATGGCTTCCTAAATAGTGTTTGTTTTCCCATTAATCCTTTTGTTTTTCAATCCAACTATGCCGTTGTACTCATAATCATCTCAATTTTGTACTCTGAAGACATTTCCATTCAAAAGATTTTGATTGTTCCCCATTGTCTATTGAATAAAATACAAAAAAGGCTTATATCAGTTTTCAATAAGCCACTTCACCTAATGCTTCTAGCAAATACGATCTCTCTTTTTTCTCATAACATTTTCTCTTGAACTCTCCTTTATTTTTTATTCCATTATACATTTATCATAATATTTATTTCCATGTCTTATTTCTGATCTTAGATTGTAAGTTCCTTGGAAGCAAGGGCAATGGCTCCTTTTCATCTTAAATCACTGATGCCTGCTTAGTGCTTTGGGTACAAAAGATGCTTAATACTTTCAGAAATGTCTTCAATTAAGACTAGGTATGAATCAACTTAAATAAATAGCAATGGCTACCACTATGTGATGCTTTGGGTTTACAATATGCTCTACTGGAATGGCAAGCAAAGTGGGACTTTTTGTTTTTCTCCTTTTTCTTTTAGAATTCTAGTTCTTCTCAGCACTAAGGCAATCAAGTCCCTTTTATCGAGTCTTGCCTTTGTGTCAACCAAGAGTGTTTGACTGAATCAAGAGTTTTTGATGACCTGCTTAAGGCACAAGAAAGCCTAAGTCACATGAGTTTGAGTCACTCATTGAAAGAGTGTTTGTGCAATTTTGCCAGACAAGACTCTGAGCAGCTGTTAAGGAGCCCCACCCCTCCAACTTTGAAAACCCAGATGTTGGTGCTTCTCTCTATGGTACCTATGTATGTTTTGCTGTGGACAGACAGTTAGAAGCCCTATTTGCTGACTTGTGTTATTTGCTCTGTTTATATAATTTCTGCTTCTAATTTCTGTTTGTGTTTTCTCTGAAGTTCAGGGTGCTGACTTTTTCCCCTGAACTAAGTGAATGATTATATGTATGTTTAATTAAAGTGAGATTGTAAACCCCTTAAAGTTGCTTTCCTTAGAAAAGCAGATCAAAGATCCTGTGTTAGCAGCCATCCTGTGTGCTGGTGTTGTTGGCCTTACACTTCCACAGCAGCTGAAACCAGCATTGTTGTTACATCTATTTATATTATTTCATTTTAGTCTCATAACAACTGGAGAACTAGGTCTATGAGGAGAAAAGTGACATGTCCATGGTCATAAAGCCAGTAAGGCTTTGAGGTAAATTTTAAGTAAAAGTCTTCCTGACTTAAAATCTTCTGTCTACCATGCCATTCAAACTGTCTCTGCTAAATTCTAATCAATTTCTTGATACATGGCAGGTACTAATCTGAGTGCTGGATATAAAAAGACAAAAATAGAATAGTCACCAGCCTCAAATGGCTCACATTATATTGGCAAAAACCAAAATGTTTGAGGCTACGTATTTCATTCTGTAAGTCTGTTCCATTATTTGCCAAGAGGTGGCACCTTTATTTGCTGCTTTGATAAGAGTGCTGAGCTATTTTCCTCCATCCTATTGCCATAATATACTTTTTTTTTATTCTGTTCATTTTATTCTGAATCAATTTAAATATGTCATCCTGTGTTTCTCTGAATCCATAATATTGGTCATTTCTAATAGAGCAGAAATATTCCAGATATCATGTGGTCAATGTTCTGATCAGTTTGCTAGATTATAAGTATTTTTAACAAGAGAGGAAGGAAGATGGTATGTTAGAGAGTACTGATAGACATACAAAAAATAGCAGCTCTAAAACATTTCAATGCACATAAAATTGTAAGGATTGTGATGTCCTCAAAGGAAATAGTTATATTCAAAAATGGGAGGGGGCTTGAGGAAAAGATAGAGTTTATTTGGGGTACATTTGAGTTTGAGGTGATTTTATATGTAGTTGGTGATACAGGATTGGAGGTCAGGAGAGAGATTTGTACTGGATCTATTGTTATGTAAATCATCTACATAAAGATCCTTGATGTAAAAAAATGACCATGGAACATAGTGCAGAAAAAAATCTAGGAAAGACTCTTACAGTACAGCCATACATAAGAGTGTGATGTTATGAAGATAAATCAAACTATACTCAATCTTTCCATCTTCTTGCAATCACTGAGTCCTAGCCTCCCTCTGAGGACAGAGGATCCTTGTTCACTCTTCCCGAGATTCATCACTTTTTCATTTATACACCCTGTTAGACTGACCAAGTCCCATGGTTTTCAAGTATCATTATAATCACATATTTTACAAAAAAACTGTTTCCTATCCTCCTCAATGCTAGTGCCTGGCGCACAGTGGTGGCTTTTATTAAAGTATTGTTGACTTCACTTGACTCAGAAGGTGAAGTTAGACCAATAAGAAGAGGACTAAGAAAGAACAGTTTCATGTAAACTGAGAAAAGAGAGAGTATCCAAGAGGAAATGATGGTCATGAGTGTCATATGCTGCAGAGAGAACAAGAAGGACACAGATTAAATAGAGGTCAGCAGATATGAAAATTGTGAGATTAGTAGCTACTTTAGAGCCCTCTTAAGTCAAAAAGAGTTTTTTTTTAAGTCTTGCCTATGACACATATTGGCTATGTGACCCAAGACAAGTCACTTGGCCTTCAATTGCCTCAGTTAACTCTATAAGACCATAAGTTGAAAAGCTGAGGCTGATATACATTGGTAGAAGTTTTCTAAAATGATTAAATCATAGGTACCACCTTCCTTACCCCTTACACCCTAAAAAATTAGGACACAGGTTTTATTCCATTGACCAAAATATTAAATAAGTTTGTAGTACCAAAGGACATCTGGGCCCAGTTCCCTGGTTCCGTAGTCAGGATATCTACCATCTGAACACAAATGCTCTGCAGCTATAATTTGTCATTCGGAAATAGAGGAAAAAGGGAAAACTAGATATCTATAGCATCATGACCTACCTTCAAAGCTTTCACTAGATCCAAAAATAGTAAAAAATGTTTCAGAACATCCAAGTTTTTTTAAATAATTAATTTATTTTTAGTTTTCAACATTCGTTTCCATAAGATTTTGAGTTTTGAATTTCCTCTCCCACCCTATCCTCCCCCCTCCCTAAGATGCCATGCAATCTGATATGGTTGGTTGTTGTCCTTCATTCTCAAAGAGGACCAAAATGACATGAATATACTTGAGTCAAGATTCGGTGTGTTCAACTGTGGCTGATCAGGCCAACACAAGTTCAGAATACTCTCCCACAGATCAGGCACAAATAGTCTGTGTGAACATTTGGGTTGGATACTATAAACTTGCACATCTTGTGTTTCCTTTCAGCTGCTTCAATTCTGCTTTGCTCATATAGCACAGCACCTTCTCTGATGTGGGCATGCCATACTGAGTGGTCCTGTGCCAGTGTCTCCCATGTCACACAATCAATTCCAAAGTTCTTGAGAGAGACCTTGAGAGTGTCCTTGTATTGCTTCTTCTGACCACCATGTGAACACTTGTCTGTGTGAGTTCTCCATAAATTAGTCTTTTTGCAAGCGTACGTTTTGTATTCGAACAATGTGGCCAGCCCACCAGAGTTGTGCTCTCTGAAGGAGAGTTTGAATACTTGGCAGTTTAGTTCAAGTAAGGACCTCAGTGTTTGGGACCTCATCCTGCCAGGTGATCTTCAGAATCTTCCCAAGACAATTCAAATAGAAGCGATTCAGTTTCTTGGCATGACACTGGTAGATTGTCAAGGTTTCACAGGCATATGACAATGACGTCAGCACCACAGCTCTGTAGATCTTCATTTTGGTAGTCAGTCTAATACCTCTTCTCTCCCATACTTTCCTTTGGAGCCTCCCAAACACTGAGCTAGTTCCAGCAATGCATCCATCAACCTCATTATCATTGTGTACATCCCTGAAAAGTACACTACCAAGGTAAATGAATTTATTCACAGCATTCAAAATTTCTACATTTGCTCTAACTGATGGTTCCATATATGGATGGTGTGGTGGTGGTAGCTGATGGAGCACCTGTATTTTTTTGTTGTTAATTGTTGATCTAAAATTAGCACAAACCACAGAGAATTGTTCCATACTTCATTGCACCTCAGCTTCAGAGGCTGCCTTGAGTGTACAATCATCTGCAAACCGAAAATCATGCACCAAAACTCCCTCCATTTTGGTCTTGGCTTGTAGCCTTTTCAAGTTGAAGAATTTACCACAAGTGCAGTAGCTGACCTTGAGACTGTGTTTATCCTCATTGAAAGCATTTCACAATATGGATGAAAACATCATGCTAAAAAGCATGGGAGCAAGTACACAGCCTTGTTTCACTCCATTGGTGGAGCATTGTCCATTATCTAGATCCTGGGCAAGCATGCAGTCATGAAAATGACATACAATGCTGAAGAACTTCTCTGGGCAACCAAATTTTGACATAATTTTCCATAAGCCCTCAAGACTAACTGTATCAAAGGCCTTGGTCAGATCTACAAACATTGTATACAGACCTTCATTCTGCTTCTGGCATTTCTTCTGGAGTTGTCGGGCAGCAAACACCATATCAACTTTCCTTGATCCTTTCTGAAGCCACACTGGATCTTAGGGAGATGACCATCTTCCAGGTGAAGGATCAGCCTATAAAGGAGGACTCTGGCAAAAATCTTGCCAGCAATTACTAACAGAGAGACACCCCACTCCCCATGATTGTCACAGGGCAATCTATTTCCTTTGCTTTTATAGTGATGGGTAATAGAGGCATCCTTGAAGTCCTGGGGGATAAACTCCTCTTGCCGTATAACCTGGAAAATTTCAGTCGGCTTTTATATGAGCAATGGACCCCCACCCCCACCTTGTAAGTCTCAGCTGGAATAGAATCAGCACCAGGTGCCTTGCCACATGAAAGGAGCCTAATGGCATCCAAAACCTCTTCTTCAGTTGGAACTTCAGCTAGGGAGGGATTGACTTCAATCTGAGGTAAACGGTCAATGGCTTCAGCATTAATTGATGATAGTCTGTTGAGAACACTGTGGAAGTGTTCAGCTCATCTCTCCAGGAACATGTCCTTATCACTAAACCATGTACCTCCATCAGCACTGAGTAGTTGAGATGGGTCTTTGGCCTATAAATTGCCTTCAGGGCATCATAAAATCACTTTGGATTATTACTATCAGAATAAAACTGAATTTTATCTGCCTTCTTACTGAGCCAAGAATCTCTCTAAGCTTTGCTTGAACTTTACTTTTGATGGAGTTAAATGCTGCTTTCTAAGAGATGAATGAGCTATCCAGCTGGTAAACCCTGTGGAGTTTCTGTTTTTCATTTTGCAGCTTTTGAATTTCCCCATCTTTTTCATCAAACCAGTCTTGGTGCTTGTGAGTGTTCTGACCCAGATGAGCACATGTAGTGCTATACACCAAATCTCTGAAAGCTACCCACTCCTTTTCTGCTCCACTTTTGCCAACTGTGTGTTGGCTCAATTTTCCCTCCAAGTTAGCAACAAACTGTTCCTGCTCAGAGAAGAGCTCTCATTTGTTGATATTAATTCTTCTGGTAGTCATTTTGCCTTGCTGGCACTGCTTTTGCTGAATGCAAATATTTAGCTTGGAAAGGATAAGTCTATGATCAGTCCAGCACTCTCCACCATACATTTCCTTCATCACTCTCACATCTTGTCTGTCTCTTCTCCTTACAATTATATAGTCTATTAAATGCCAATCTTTGCTGTGAGGGTGTATCCATGAAGTTTTATTGAGTTTATGTAAATCAAAGGCAGTGTTGGTGATGAGAAGGTCATGAGATGCACAAGTCTTCAGTATTGCTGTTTCCAACTCCATTCCTCCCTAGGACTCCCTGCCAAGTCTGGTACTGTGAGCCTACTCTAGCATTAAAGTCACCCAGAATTATAAGCTTGTCCTCTTTTGGCACATTGATGATAAGGGTCTCCAGGTCTTCATATAATTTTTCTTTGACCTCATCGGGGTTCGTCATTGTGGGAGCATAGACACTGATGATGTTGGTGTGACATTTTCCTCCAAGTGGCAATCTCATTGTAATTAGCCTGTTGTTCACTCCTTTTGGCAGGCACACAAGCTTGTTGACTAGATTAGTTTTGATTACAAAACCTACGGCAGCTTCATGGCACTCCCCTTCACTGTGGTCGCTCTAGAAAAATGTGCATCCAGTTCCAACTTCAGTAAGCTGGCC